>NW_027008958.1:17500-62857 GCF_036934945.1 Oncorhynchus masou masou
GTGGTATTAATCCCCTGTAATTCATCCTTACTAACTATCCTACTGTGGTATTAATCCCCTGTAATTCATCCTTACTATCTATCCTACTGGGTATTAATCCCCTGTAATTCATCCTTACTATCTATCCTACTGTGGTATTAATCCCCTGTAATTCATCCTAACTATCTATCCTACTGGGTATTAATCCCCTGTAATTCATCCTTACTATCTATCCTACTGGGTATTAATCCTCTGTAATTCATCCTAACTATCTATCCTACTGGGTATTAATCCTCTGTAATTCATCCTTACTATCTATCCTACTGTGGTATTAATCCCCTGTAATTCATCCTTACTAACTATCCTACTGTGGTATTAATCCCCTGTAATTCATCCTTACTATCTATCCTACTGGGTATTAATCCCCTGTAATTCATCCTTACTATCTATCCTACTGGGTATTAATCCCCTGTAATTCATCCTAACTATCTATCCTACTGTGGTATTAATCCCCTGTAATTCATCCTTACTATCTATCCTACTGTGGTATTAATCCCCTGTAATTCATCCTTACTATCTATCCTACTGGGTATTAATCCCCTGTAATTCATCCTAACTATCTATCCTACTGTGGTATTAATCCCCTGTAATTCATCCTTACTATCTATCCTACTGTGGTATTAATCCCCTGTAATTCATCCTTACTATCTATCCTACTGGGTATTAATCCCCTGTAATTCATCCTTACTATCTATCCTACTGTGGTATTAATCCCCTGTAATTCATCCTTACTATCTATCCTACTGGGTATTAATCCCCTGTAATTCATCCTTACTATCTATCCTACTGGGTATTAATCCTGTAATTCATCCTTACTATCTATCCTACTGTGGTATTAATCCCCTGTAATTCATCCTTACTATCTATCCTACTGGGTATTAATCCTCTGTAATTCATCCTTACTATCTATCCTACTGGGTATTAATCCCCTGTAATTCATCCTTACTATCTATCCTACTGTGGTATTAATCCCCTGTAATTCATCCTTACTATCTATCCTACTGGGTATTAATCCTCTGTAACTCAGTTTTACAGGGGATTAATACCACACAGCTCTGTTCCGTCTGTCTGGAACGCTCTCTCTCTCTATCCTGTCCTCGAGAACATGAACGTAGCTCTGTCTGTTTGTCTGTCTGTCTGCCTGCCTGCCTGTATGTATGTCTGTCTGTCTACCTGTCTGGAACGCTCTCTCTCTCTCTATCCTGTCCTCGAGAACATGAACGTAGCTCTGTCTGTTTGTCTGTCTGTCTGCCTGTCTGTCTGTATTCCTGTCTGTCTGTCTACCTGTCTGGAACGCTCTCTCTCTCTCTATCCTGTCCTCGAGAACATGAACGTAGCTCTGTCTGTCTGTCTGTCTCTGTCTGTCTACCTGTCTGGAACACTCTCTCTCTATCCTGTCCTCGAGAACATGAACGTCGCTCTGTCTGTCTGTCTGTCTGTCTGTCTGTCTGTCTACCTGTCTGTCTACCTGTCTGTCTGCCTGCCTACCTACCTACTTGTTTGTCTGCCGGTCTGTCTGTCTGTCTGCCTACTTGTTTGTCTGCCTGCCTGCCTGCCTGCCTACCTACCTGCATATCTGTTTGTCTGTCTGCCTACCTGCCTGCCTGTCTGTCTGTCTACCTGTCTGTCTACCTGTCTGTCTGCCTGCCTACCTACCTACTTGTTTGTCTGCCGGTCTGTCTGTCTGTGTCTGTCTGTCTGCCTACTTGTTTGTCTGCCTGCCTGCCTGCCTGCCTACCTACCTACCTGCATATCTGTTTGTCTGTCTGCCTACCTGCGTGTCTGCCTGCCTGCCTGTCTGTCTACCCGCCTGTCTGTCTGCGTGCGTGTGTATGATGTGCCCAAAACTTTGCCAAGAAAAGAGGGACACCTGGCCAGCCAATCAGGATGCTTCGTATAGGTTTTCCATTTTAACTTTTGGAGTGACAGTTTGACATTCCGAGCGCGGGGTCAGACGGGGTTAACAGCTCCAACTCCAAGACCCCTAAAAAAGCTTAAAACGCAGTCAAGATTTTCCCTGTCAGCCCAGTCTTCGTGTTATTGTCAGGGTTAAAGGTCATGCACATACTCACGTTTGAAGAGGATATATAAAGCACTGATCATATTTTACTAACTTTTTTTATTTCATTCCATTCATTTCATTTTCTGTGGAAATGTTTTTTTTTGTGGATCTCAATGGACTCCGACTTACATTGATCAACCTGAAAAAAAAAAACTGCTGTTGGGATTTGAACCTAAAAGTAATAAAGTCATGTGTTTTTTAATTGTAAGTGTGTCCCGTCTACTTTTCTTTGATATATAGTGTGTGTCTCAGTGTGTGTGTGTGTGTGTGGGTGTCAGCTTGTGTCTCAGTGTGTGTGTGTGTGTCTCAGTGTGTGTGTGTGTGTCTCAGTGTGTGTGTGTGTGTCTCAGTGTGTGTGTCTCAGTGTGTGTGTGTGTGTGTCTCAGTGTGTCTCAGTGTGTGTGTGTGTGTGTGTGTGGGTGACTCAGTGTGTGTGTGAGTGTTGGTGGTGTTATTGATAATGTAAGGTTGAATGGTATTTGCCAATAGTCCATGTAGGTGTAGGTCATAATAGAGTAGGTAGAGGTAGGCTGTGACACACACACACACACACACACACACACACACACACACACACACACACACACACACACATCATCTGAGGAGCAGGTAGCTAGAACCCCTTTCAGTGTGTGTGTGTGTGTGTGTGTGTGTGTGTGTGTGTATTGATAACAGTCTTCTCAGAGCTCACTCAGGGAAGACAGCTCCAATAGGAGTGTGTGTGTGTCACCAAAAACATCCCCACCTCTCTGTCGTTCTGTGTCAGAGTGGCTGTAGAGGCCATTCCCTTCTCCCTGGAATGTGTTGCTACATTTCTTCGTCAGAGTGTTTTCTAGCAGACTGTTACCAATCAGCAAGCCAGAAGACAGGGTTCATTCTGATACCAGCAGCAGAAACAGAACCACTCATTCTGGCAACAGGGAAAGCTGCTCTGCTGAGCTCGCAGACATAGACAGAACAGACCAGAAAATAATAGAAAAGAACAAAACAGACCAGAACGACAGTGGATTTTACAAACACACACACACACACACACACAGGCTGGCCTGACATACTGGACATGCCTGGCTAATTTAGGCTCCACGGTCCTGTCTCCTCTCCTCTCCTCCCCATTCTCTTCCTGTCTCCTCTCCTCCTTCTCTTCCTGTCTCCTCTCCTCCTCCTTCTCTTCCTGTCTCCTCTCCTCCCCCTTCTCTTCCTGTCTCCTCTCCTCCCCCTTCTCTTCCTGTCTCCTCTCCTCTCCTCCCCATTCTCTTCCTGTCTCCTCTCCTCTCATCCCCATTCTCTTCCTGTCTCCTCTCCTCCCCAATCTCTTCCTGTCTCCTCTCCTCCTCATTCTCTTCCTGTCTCCTCTCCTCCTCATTCTCTTCCTGTCTCCTCTCCTCCTCCTTCTCTTCCTGTCTCCTCTCCTCCCCCTTCTCTTCCTGTCTCCTCTCCTCCCCCTTCTCTTCCTGTCTCCTCTCCTCTCCTCCCCATTCTCTTCCTGTCTCCTCTCCTCTCCTCCCCATTCTCTTCCTGTTTCCTCTCTTCTCCTCCCCAATCTCTTCCTGTCTCCTCTCCTCTCATCCCCATTCTCTTCCTGTCTCCTCTCCTCTCCTCCCCAATCTCTTCCTGTCTCCTCTCCTCCTCATTCTCTTCCTGTCTCCTCTCCTCCTCATTCTCTTCCTGTCTCCTCTCCTCCTCCTTCTCTTCCTGTCTCCTCTCCTCCCCCTTCTCTTCCTGTCTCCTCTCCTCCCCTTCTCTTCCTGTCTCCTCTCCTCTCCTCCCCATTCTCTTCCTGTCTCCTCTCCTCTCCTCCCCATTCTCTTCCTGTCTCCTCTCCTCTCCTCCTCCTTCTCTTCCTGTTTCCTCTCTTCTCCTCCCCAATCTCTTCCTGTTTCCTCTCCTCATCCTTCTCTTCCTGTCTCCTCTCCTCTGTTTCCTGTAATAACATCCCTCTGTTATTACCATGATTGACCTGGTTAGTGTATCTTTTGGTCATTGGATTTTCAGGTTAACATGGAAAAGGAAAAACGGCAAAGGTCAGAAAATGACACGTTTGATTTGTTTTTGTTTAATCTGAAGTCAACAGAACCCATAGGTTTTGCCCAGGAGTGAGGCCCAGACAGTGGTGCCTTGAGTGGGGGGTTACCTGCTCTGTCCCCTTTTTGGGGGCCCACTGGGCCTGTGGTGTGTGGAGGGCTAACTGAGACCTAGAGCTGAGACTGGGTGAGTGATACACACTGTTCTCCCTGGGGCTGGGTGACTGACTGGGTGAGTGATACACACTGTTCTCCCTGGGTGAGTGATACACACTGTTCTCCCTGGGGCTGGGTGACTGACTGGGTGAGTGATACACACTGTCCTCCCTGGGGCTGGGTGACTGACTGGGTGAGTGATACACACTGTTCTCCCTGGGGCTGGGTGACTGACTGGGTGGTGATACACACTGTCCTCCCTGGGGCTGGGTGACTGACTGGGTGAGGATACACACTGTCCTCCCTGGGGCTGGGTGACTGACTGGGTGAGTGATACACACTGTTCTCCCTGGGGCTGGGTGACTGACTGGGTGAGTGATACACACTGTCCTCCCTGGGGCTGGGTGACTGACTGGGTGAGTGATACACACTGTTCTCCCTGGGGCTGGGTGACTGACTGGGTGAGTGATACACACTGTCCTCCTGGGGCTGGGTTACTGACTGGGTGAGTGATACACACTGTTCTCCCTGGGGCTGGGTGACTGACTGGGTGAGTGATACACACTGTTCTCCCTGGGGCTGGGTGACTGACTGGGTGAGTGATACACACTGTTCTCCCTGGGTGAGTGATACACACTGTTCTCCCTGGGGCTGGGTGACTGACTGGGTGAGTGATACACACTGTCCTCCCTGGGGCTGGGTGACTGACTGGGTGAGTGATATACTGTCCACTGTCCTCCCTGGGGCTGGGTGACTGACTGGGTGAGTGATACACACTGTCCACTGTTCTCCCTGGGTGAGTGATACACACTGTTCTCCCTGGGGCTGGGTGACTGACTGGGTGAGTGATACACACTGTCCACTGTTCTCCCTGGGTGAGTGATACACACTGTTCTCCCTGGGGCTGGGTGACTGACTGGGTGAGTGATACACACTGTTCTCCCTGGGGCTGGGTGACTGACTGGGTGAGTGATACACACTGTCCTCCCTGGGGCTGGGTGACTGACTAGGTGAGTGATACACACTGTCCTCCCTGGGGCTGGGTGACTGACTGGGTGAGTGATACACACTGTCCTCCCTGGGGCTGGGTGACTGACTAGGTGAGTGATACACACTGTCCTCCCTGGGGCTGGGTGACTGACTGGGTGAGTGATACACACTGTCCTCCCTGGGGCTGGGTGACTGACTGGGTGAGTGATACACACTGTTCTCCCTGGGGCTGGGTGACTGACTGGGTGAGTGATACACACTGTCCTCCCTGGGGCTGGGTGACTGACTGGGTGAGTGATATACTGTCCACTGTCCTCCCTGGGGCTGGGTGAGTTCTTTCCCCAATCAGTTCTATAGGTGGGTTACCAGGTCCCTGTGGTTAAACGGCTGTATAATGGGCTGTGGTGCCATCCAGTGGCTGATTGGGCCCCTGGAGCTCTCCTCCCATCCTGCTGGGTTACCAGGTGTATGGCTGGTTTGGTTTAATCGGAATAACGCCTAGTGAGGCCGATTTTTTTGTCCAGCGAAGCTGCCTGCTCTGCCCGCCTCTCGAAGTACAGTGTGTATCACTCACCCAGTCAGTCACCCAGCCACAGCCTAGGTCAGCCCTTCACACACCACAGGAACCACAAAAAGGGGGCAGAGCCTACTCTTCCAACTCAGGGAACTTTCCCTCTCCCTTGGCCTGAGAGTCCAGCATACTCCCAGGACCTCCAGACCTCCACACCTACTCTACCCGGGAAACACCCCTCTCTCTGGGCATCAGCCATCACCACATCTCAGTCACTTCCAGAACCTCACCCACCAGGTGAAACTGGGATTATGGGCTCTGGGGTCTGTTTACTCCACAACCTGCCCCCAAAAGGAAAAACAAAAACAATAGTTTTGTCTATATTTAATTTCTGTCGATTTCCGTTTTTTCCATCAGAGAGCAAAATCGAAAAAAACAATTTTTGTTTTTCCGTTTCCAAATGAAACTTCAAAATTCAAGTGACTAAAAAGTCCCCTGACCAGGAACACAGTGCTTTTCTGTTTCTAATGCTCCCTCCTGATGGAGAACTCCTACAGCATTCCCTGACCAGGAACACAGTGCTTTTCTGTTTCTAATGCTCCCTGCTGATGGAGAACTCCGACAGCATTCCCTGACCAGGAACACAGTGCTTTTCTGTTTCTAATGCTCCCTCCTGATGGAGAACTCCTACAGCATTCCCCTGGTAGAAACACAGTGCTTTTCTGTTTCTAATGCTCCCTCCTGATGGAGAACACCGACAGCATTCCCTGACCAGGAACACAGTGCTTTTCTGTTTCTAATGCTCCCTCCTGATGGAGAACTCCGACAGCATTCCCTGACCAGGAACACAGTGCTTTTCTGTTTCTAATGCTCCCTCCTGATGGAGAACTCCTACAGCATTCCCTGACCAGGAACACAGTGCTTTTCTGTTTCTAATGCTCCCTCCTGATGGAGAACTCCGACAGCATTCCACTGACCAGGAACACAGTGCTTTTCTGTTTCTAATGCTCCCTCCTGATGGAGAACTCCTACAGCATTCCCCTGACCAGGAACACAGTGCTTTTCTGTTTCTAATGCTCCCTCCTGATGGAGAACTCCGACAGCATTCCACTGACCAGGAACACAGTGCTTTTCTGTTTCTAATGCTCCCTCCTGATGGAGAACTCCGACAGCATTCCACTGACCAGGAACACAGTGCTTTTCTGTTTCTAATGCTCCCTCCTGATGGAGAACCCCGACAGCATTCCCCTGACCAGGAGCACAGTGCGTTTCTGTTTCTAATGCTCCCTCCTGCTCCCTCATTCCCCTGGTAGAAACATAACCTCAACGGTTCCAAAAAACAATAGTGATTAATGTGTGAAAACCCAAAGGACTTCCACCCACAGACAGACTAGGAAAACAACATTGGCTGAGTCCTAAAACAACACCCTTTATGTAAACAGTATACTTCTTTTGGCCAGAGCCCTTTGGGCTCTATATAGGGTGCCATTTGGGATGCAGACTCACAAAGAAAAACAACATACTGATTCACAGTAACCAGGGGTGTGTTACTGGAGTAGGACAGTAACCAGGGGTGTGTTACTGGAGTAGGACAGTAATTGTGGGGTGTGTTACTGGAGAAGGACAGTAACCAGGGGTGTGTTACTGGAGTAGGACAGTAACCAGGGGTGTGTTACTGGAGTAGGACAGTAACCAGGGGTGTGTTACTGGAGTAGGACAGTAACCAGGGGTGTGTTACTGGAGTAGGACAGTAACCAGGGGTGTGTTACTGGAGTAGGACAGTAACCTGGGGGTGTGTTACTGGAGTAGGACAGTAACCAGGGGTGTGTTACTGGAGTAGGACAGTAACCAGGGGTGTGTTACTGGAGTAGGACAGTAACCAGGGGTGTGTTACTAGAGTAGGACAGTAACCAGGGGTGTGTTACTGGAGTAGGACAGTAACCAGGGTGTGTTACTGGAGTAGGACAGTAACCAGGGTGTGTTACTGGAGTAGGACAGTAACCAGGGGTGTGTTACTGGAGTAGGACAGTAACCAGGGGTGTGTTACTGGAGTAGGACAGTAACCAGGGGTGTGTTACTGGAGTAGGACAGTAACTAGGGGTGTGTTACTGGAGTAGGACTGGAGTAGGACGGTAACCAGGGGGTGTGTTACTGGAGTAGGACAGTAACCAGGGGTGTGTTACTGGAGTAGGACAGTAACCAGGGGGTGTGTTACTGGAGTAGGACAGTAACCAGGGGTGTGTTACTGGAGTAGGACAGTAACCAGGGGTGTGTTACTGGAGTAGGACAGTAACCAGGGGTGTGTTACTGGAGTAGGACAGTAACCAGGGGTGCGTTACTGGAGTAGGACAGTAACCAGGGGTGTGTTACTGGAGTAGGACAGTAACTAGGGGGTGTGTTACTGGAGTAGGACAGTAACCAGGGGGTGTGTTACTGGAGTAGGACAGTAACCAGGGGTGTGTTACTGGAGTAGGACAGTAACTAGGGGTGTGTTACTGGAGTAGGACAGTAACCAGGGGTGTGTTACTGGAGTAGGACAGTAACCAGGGGTGTGTTACTGGAGTAGGACAGTAACCAGGGGTGTGTTACTGGAGTAGGACAGTAACCAGGGGGTGTTACTGGAGTAGGACAGTAACCAGGGGTGTGTTACTGGAGTAGGACAGTAACCAGGGGGTGTTACTGGAGTAGGACAGTAACCAGGGGTGTGTTACTGGAGTAGGACAGTAACCAGGGGTGTGTTACTGGAGTAGGACAGTAACCAGGGGTGTGTTACTGGAGTAGGACAGTAACCAGGGTGTGTTACTGGAGTAGGACAGTAACCAGGGGGTGTGTTACTGGAGTAGGACAGTAACCAGGTGTGTTACTGGAGTAGGACAGTAACTAGGGGTGTGTTACTGGAGTAGGACAGTAACCAGGGGTGTGTTACTGGAGTAGGACAGTAACTAGGGGTGTGTTACTGGAGTAGGACAGTAACCAGGGGTGTGTTACTGGAGTAGGACAGTAACCAGGGGGTGTGTTACTGGAGTAGGACAGTAACCAGGGGTGTGTTACTGGAGTAGGACAGTAACCAGGGGTGTGTTACTGGAGTAGGACAGTAACCATCCTGCTAAATCACAAGGATACCAGGTAGCTCATTTAGTCCCTGCTAAATCACAAGGATACCTGGTAGCTCATTTAGGCAGGGTAGCCTAGTGGTTAGAGCGTTGGACTAGTAACTGAAAGGTTGCAAGTTCTAATCCCCAAGCTGACAAGGTACAAATCTGTCGTTCTGCCCTGAACTGGCACTTAACCCACTGTTCCTAGGCCGTCATTGAAAATAAGAATTTGTTCTTAACTGACTTGCCTAGGAAAATTAAAGTAAAATAAAAAATAAAAAAAAATTAGTCCCTGCTAAATCACAAGGATACCAGGTAGCTCATTTAGTCCCTGCTAAATCACAAGGATACCAGGTAGCTCATTTAGTCCCTGCTAAATCACAAGGATACCAGGTAGCTCAGTTAGTCAACCAGTCCCAACCCCATAACCACCAGTCCTAACCCCATAACAACCAGTCCTAACCCCATAACAACCAGTCCTAACCCCATAACCACCAGTCCCAACCCCATAACCACCAGTCCTAACCCCATAACAACCAGTCCCAACCCCATAACCACCAGTCCTAACCCCATAACCACCAGTCCCAACCCCATAACCACCAGTCCTAACCCCATAACAACCAGTCCCATAACCCCATAACAACCAGTCCCAACCCCATAACAACCAGTCCCAACTCTATCATAAAATACCAGAGGCAAGGACAAACTCCCCTCTCCCATTGGAGCCGGCAACTCCCTCTCCCATTGGCTATCTTCGGTATAGCCGGCAACTCCCTCTCCCATTGGCTATCTTCGGTATAGCCGGCAACTCCCTCTCCCATTGGCTATCTTCGGTATAGTTGGCCAGGCAACTCCTCTCCCATTGGCTATCTTCGTATAGCCGGCAACTCCCTCTCCCATTGGCTATCTTCGGTTTTGCCGGCAACTCCCTCTCCCATTGGCTATCTTTGGTATAGCCAGCAACTCCCTCTCCCATTGGTTAGTTAGTTGAGACAGGCATGCCTGTAATTTTTATTTCCAATCAGTCATCTAAGCGAGCTCTACGCAAGTACACACACACACAAACTCTCTACACACACAATCACACAGACACTCTGCCTCACACACACACACTCTATCTCTACACACACACCTTAAGCCCACCAATTCATGTTCAGACAGTGTGTTATAAAAAAAAATGTCTCTGAACACACATACACAGGTCACTATGCCAAGCAGGCAGCAGAAGGTCAGTGTGGAAGTGTGATAGTTGGTCCAGTTGGTCCAGGTCAGTGTGTTATATAGTAGTTGGTCCAGGTCAGTGTGTTATATAGTAGTTGGTCAGGTCAGGTCCAGGTCAGTGTGTTATATAGTAGTTGGTCCAGGTCAGTGTGTTATATAGTAGTTGGTCCAGGTCAGTGTGTTATATAGTAGTTGGTCCAGGTCAGTGTGTTATATAGTAGTTGGTCCAGGTCAGTGTGTTATATAGTAGTTGGTCAGGTCAGGTCAGTGTGTTATATAGTAGTTGGTCCAGGTCAGTGTGTTATATAGTAGTTGGTCCAGGTCAGGTCAGTGTGTTATATAGTAGTTGGTCCAGGTCAGTGTGTTATATAGTAGTTGGTCCAGGTCAGTGTGTTATATAGTAGTTGGTCCAGGTCAGTGTGTTATATAGTAGTTGGTCCAGGTCAGTGTGTTATATAGTAGTTGGTCCAGGTCAGTGTGTTATATAGTAGTTGGTCCAGGTCAGTGTGTTATATAGTAGTTGGTCCAGGTCAGTGTGTTATATAGTAGTTGGTCCAGGTCAGTGTGTTATATAGTAGTTGGTCCAGGTCAGTGTGTTATATAGTAGTTGGTCCAGGTCAGTGTGTTATATAGTAGTTGGTCCAGGTCAGTGTGTTATATAGTAGTTGGTATATAGTAGTTGGTCCAGGTCAGTGTGTTATATAGTAGTTGGTCCAGGTCAGTGTGTTATATAGTAGTTGGTCCAGGTCAGTGTGGTTATATAGTAGTTGGTCCAGGTCAGTGTGTTATATAGTAGTTGGTCCAGGTCAGTGTGTTATATAGTTGGTAGTTGGTCCAGGTCCAGGTCAGTGTGTTATATAGTAGTTGGTCCAGGTCAGTGTGTTATATAGTAGTTGGTCCAGGTCAGTGTGTTATATAGTAGTTGGTCCAGGTCAGTGTGTTATATAGTAGTTGGTCCAGGTCAGTGTGTTATATAGTAGTTGGTCCAGGTCAGTGTGTTATATAGTAGTTGGTCCAGGTCAGTGTGTTATATAGTAGTTGGTCCAGGTCAGTGTGTTATATAGTAGTTGGTCCAGGTCAGTGTGTTATATAGTAGTCCAGGTGGGTCAGTGTGTTATATAGTAGTTGGTCCAGGTCAGTGTGTTATATAGTAGTTGGTCCAGGTCAGTGTGTTATATAGTAGTTGGTCCAGGTCAGTGTGTTATATAGTAGTTGGTCCAGGTCAGTGTGTTATATAGTAGTTGGTCCAGGTCAGTGTGTAGTATATAGTAGTTGGTCCAGGTCAGTGTGTTATATAGTAGTTGGTCCAGGTCAGTGTGTTATATAGTAGTTGGTCCAGGTCAGTGTGTTATATAGTAGTTGGTCCAGGTCATTGTGTTATATAGTAGTTGGTCCAGGTCAGTGTGTTATATAGTAGTTGGTCCAGGTCAGTGTGTTATATAGTAGTTGGTCCAGGTCAGTGTGTTATATAGTAGTTGGTCCAGGTCAGTGTGTTATATAGTAGTTGGTCCAGGTCAGTGTGTTTATAGTAGTTGGTCCAGGTTGTGTAGTAGTTGGTCCAGGTCAGTGTGTTATATAGTAGTTGGTCCAGGTCAGGTCAGTGTGTTATATAGTAGTTGGTCCAGGTCAGTGTGTTATATAGTAGTTGGTCCAGGTCAGTGTGTTATATAGTAGTTGGTCCAGGTCAGTGTGTTATATAGTAGTTGGTCCAGGTCAGACCAGTGTGTTATATAGTAGTTGGTCCAGGTCAGTGTGTTATATAGTAGTTGGTCCAGGTCAGTGTGTTATATAGTAGTTGGTCCAGGTCAGTGTGTTATATAGTAGTTGGTCCAGGTCAGGTCAGTGTGTTATATAGTAGTTGGTCCAGGTCAGTGTGTTATATAGTAGTTGGTCCAGGTCAGGTCAGTGTGTTATATAGTAGTTGGTCCAGGTCAGTGTGTTATATAGTAGTTGGTCCAGGTCAGTGTGTTATATAGTAGTTGGTCCAGGTCAGTGTGTTATATAGTAGTTGGTCCAGGTCAGTGTGTTATATAGTAGTTGGTCCAGGTCAGTGTGTTATATAGTAGTTGGTCCAGGTCAGTGTGTTATATAGTAGTTGGTCCAGGTCAGTGTGTTATATAGTAGTTGGTTGGTCCAGTGTGTTATATAGTAGTTGGTCCAGGTCAGGTCAGTGTGTTATATAGTAGTTGGTCCAGGTCAGTGTGTTATATAGTAGTTGGTCCAGGTCAGGTCAGTGTGTTATATAGTAGTTGGTCCAGGTCAGTGTGTTATATAGTAGTTGGTCCAGGTCAGTGTGTTATATAGTAGTTGGTCCAGGTCAGTGTGTTATATAGTAGTTGGTCCAGGTCAGTGTGTTATATAGTAGTTGGTCCAGGTCAGTGTGTTATATAGTAGTTGGTCCAGGTCAGTGTGTTATATAGTAGTTGGTCCAGGTCAGTGTGTTATATGTAGTTGGTCCAGGTCAGTGTGTTATATAGTAGTTGGTCCAGGTCAGTGTGTTATATAGTAGTTGGTCCAGGTCAGGTCAGTGTGTAGTAGTTGGTCCAGGTCAGTGTGTTATATAGTAGTTGGTCCAGGTCAGTGTGTTATATAGTAGTTGGTCCAGGTCCAGGTCAGGTCAGTGTGTTATATAGTAGTTGGTCCAGGTCAGTGTGTTATATAGTAGTTGGTCCAGGTCAGTGTGTTATATAGTAGTTGGTCCAGGTCAGTGTGTTATATAGTAGTTGGTCCAGGTCAGTGTGTTATATAGTAGTTGGTCCAGGTCAGTGTGTTATATAGTAGTTGGTCCAGGTCAGTGTGTTATATAGTAGTTGGTCCAGGTCAGTGTGTTATATAGTAGTTGGTCCAGGTCAGTGTGTTATATAGTAGTTGGTCCAGGTCAGTGTGTGTTATATAGTAGTTGGTCCAGGTCAGTGTGTTATATAGTAGTTGGTCCAGGTCAGTGTGTTATATAGTAGTTGGTCCAGGTCAGTGTGTTATATAGTAGTTGGTCCAGTGTGTTATATAGTAGGTCATGTGTTATATAGTAGTTGGTCCAGGTCAGTGTGTTATATAGTAGTTGGTCCAGGTCAGTGTGTTATATAGTAGTTGGTCCAGGTCAGTGTGTTATATAGTAGTTGGTCCAGGTCAGTTGGTCCAGGTCAGTGTGTTATATAGTAGTTGGTCCAGGTCAGTGTGTTATATAGTAGTTGGTCCAGGTCAGTGTGTTATATAGTAGTTGGTCCAGGTCAGTGTGTTATATAGTAGTTGGTCCAGGTCAGTGTGTTATATAGTAGTTGGTCCAGGTCAGTGTGTTATATAGTAGTTGGTCCAGGTCAGTGTGTTATATAGTAGTTGGTCCAGGTCAGTGTGTTATATAGTAGTTGGTCCAGGTCAGTGTGTTATATAGTAGTTGGTCCAGGTCAGTGTGTTATATAGTAGTTGGTCCAGGTCAGTGTGTTATATAGTAGTTGGTCCAGGTCAGTGTGTTATATAGTAGTTGGTCCAGGTCAGTGTGTTATATAGTAGTTGGTCCAGGTGTGTTATATAGTAGTTGGTCCAGGTCAGGTCAGTGTTATATAGTAGTTGGTCCAGGTCAGTGTGTTATATAGTAGTTGGTCCAGGTCAGTTGGTCCAGTGTGTTATATAGTAGTTGGTCCAGGTCAGTGTGTTATATAGTAGTTGGTAGTTGGTCCAGGTCAGTGTGTTATATAGTAGTTGGTCCAGGTCAGTGTGTTATATAGTAGTTGGTCCAGGTCAGTGTGTTATATAGTAGTTGGTCCAGTGTGTTATATAGTAGTTGGTCAGGTCAGTGTGTTATATAGTAGTTGGTCCAGGTCAGTGTGTTATATAGTAGTTGGTCCAGGTCAGTGTGTTATATAGTAGTTGGTCCAGGTCAGTGTGTTATATAGTAGTTGGTCCAGGTCAGTGTGTTATATAGTAGTTGGTCCAGGTCAGTGTGTTATATAGTAGTTGGTCAGTGTGTGTTATATAGTAGTTGGTCCAGGTCAGTGTGTTATATAGTAGTTGGTCCAGGTCAGTGTGTTATATAGTAGTTGGTCCAGGTCAGTGTGTTATATAGTAGTTGGTCCAGGTCAGGTCAGTGTGTTATATAGTAGTTGGTCCAGGTCAGTGTGTTATATAGTAGTTGGTCCAGGTCAGGTCAGTGTGTTATATAGTAGTTGGTCCAGGTCAGTGTGTTATATAGTAGTTGGTCCAGTTGGTCAGGTCAGTGTGTTATATAGTAGTTGGTCCAGGTCAGTGTGTTATATAGTAGTTGGTCCAGGTAGTAGTTGGTCCAGGTCAGTGTGTTATATAGTAGTTGGTCCAGGTCAGTGTGTTATATAGTAGTTGGTCCAGGTCAGTGTGTTATATAGTAGTTGGTCCAGGTCAGTGTGTTATATAGTAGTTGGTCCAGGTCAGTGTGTTATATAGTAGTTGGTCCAGGTCAGTGTGTTATATAGTAGTTGGTCCAGGTCAGTGTGTTATATAGTAGTTGGTCCAGGTCAGTGTGTTATATAGTAGTTGGTCCAGGTCAGTGTGTTATATAGTAGTTGGTCCAGGTCAGTGTGTTATATAGTAGTTGGTCCAGGTCAGTGTGTTATATAGTAGTTGGTCCAGGTCAGTGTGTTATATAGTAGTTGGTCCAGGTCAGTGTGTTATATAGTAGTTGGTCCAGGTCAGTGTGTTATATAGTAGTTGGTCCAGGTCAGTGTGTTATATAGTAGTTGGTCCAGGTCAGTGTGTTATATAGTAGTTGGTCAGTGTGTTATATAGTAGTTGGTCCAGGTCAGTGTGTTATATAGTAGTTGGTCCAGGTCAGTGTGTTATATAGTAGTTGGTCCAGGTCAGTGTGTTATATAGTAGTTGGTCAGGTCAGTGTGTTATATAGTAGTTGGTCCAGGTCAGTGTGTTATATAGTAGTTGGTCCAGGTCAGTGTGTTATATAGTAGTTGGTCCAGGTCAGTGTGTTATATAGTAGTTGGTCCAGGTCAGTGTGTTATATAGTAGTTGGTCCAGGTCAGTGTGTTATATAGTAGTTGGTCCAGGTCAGTGTGTTATATAGTAGTTGGTCCAGGTCAGTGTGTTATATAGTAGTTGGTCCAGGTCAGTGTGTTATATAGTAGTTGGTCCAGGTCAGGGTGTGTTATATAGTAGTTGGTCCAGGTCAGTGTGTTATATAGTAGTTGGTCCAGGTCAGTGTGTTATATAGTAGTTGGTCCAGGTCAGTGTGTTATATAGTAGTTGGTCCAGGTCAGTGTGTTATATAGTAGTTGGTCCAGGTCAGTGTGTTATATAGTAGTTGGTCCAGGTCAGTGTGTTATATAGTAGTTGGTCCAGGTCAGTGTGTTATATAGTAGTTGGTCCAGGTCAGGTCAGTGTGTTATATAGTAGTTGGTCCAGGTCAGTGTGTTATATAGTAGTTGGTCAGGTCAGGTCAGTGTGTTATATAGTAGTTGGTCCAGGTCAGTGTGTTATATAGTAGTTGGTCCAGGTCAGTGTGTTATATAGTAGTTGGTCAGGTCAGTGTGTTATATAGTAGTTGGTCCAGGTCAGTGTGTTATATAGTAGTTGGTCCAGGTCAGTGTGTTATATAGTAGTTGGTCCAGGTCAGTGTGTTATATAGTGTTATATATATAGTAGTTGGTCCAGGTCAGTGTGTTATATAGTAGTTGGTCCAGGTCAGTGTGTTATATAGTAGTTGGTCCAGGTCAGTTGGTCCAGGTCAGTGTGTTATATAGTAGTTGGTCCAGGTCAGTGTGTTATATAGTAGTTGGTCCAGGTCAGTGTGTTATATAGTAGTTGGTCCAGGTCAGTGTGTTATATAGTAGTTGGTCCAGGTCAGTGTGTTATATAGTAGTTGGTCCAGGTCAGTGTGTTATATAGTAGTTGGTCCAGGTCAGGTCAGTGTGTTATATAGTAGTTGGTCCAGGTCAGTGTGTTATATAGTAGTTGGTCCAGGTCAGGTGTGTTATATAGTAGTTGGTCCAGGTCAGTGTGTTATATAGTAGTTGGTCCAGGTCAGTGTGTTATATAGTAGTTGGTCCAGGTCAGTGTGTTATATAGTAGTTGGTCCAGGTCAGTGTGTTATATAGTAGTTGGTCCAGGTCAGTGTGTTATATAGTAGTTGGTCCAGGTCAGTGTGTTATATAGTAGTTGGTCCAGGTCAGTGTGTTATATAGTAGTTGGTCCAGGTCAGTGTGTTATATAGTAGTTGGTCCAGGTCAGTGTGTTATATAGTAGTTGGTCCAGGTCAGTGTGTTATATAGTAGTTGGTCCAGGTCAGTGTGTTATATAGTAGTTGGTCCAGGTCAGTGTTATATAGTAGTTGGTCCAGGTCAGTGTGTTATTAGTAGTTGGTCCAGGTAGTGTGTTATATAGTAGTTGGTCCAGGTCAGTTATATAGTAGTTGGTCCAGGTCAGTGTGTTATATAGTAGTTGGTCCAGGTCAGTGTGTTATATAGTAGTTGGTCCAGTGTGTTATATAGTAGTTGGTCCAGGTCAGTGTGTTATATAGTAGTTGGTCCAGGTGTGTTATATAGTAGTTGGTCCAGGTCAGTGTGTTATATAGTAGTTGGTCCAGGTCAGTGTGTTATATAGTAGTTGGTCCAGGTCAGTGTGTTATATAGTAGTTGGTCCAGGTCAGTGTGTTATATAGTAGTTGGTCCAGGTCAGTGTGTTATATAGTAGTGTCCAGGTCAGTGTGTTATAGTAGTTGGTCCAGGTCAGGTCAGTGTGTTATATAGTAGTTGGTCCAGGTCAGTGTGTTATATAGTAGTTGGTCAGGTCAGGTCAGTGTGTTATATAGTAGTTGGTCCAGGTCAGTGTGTTATATAGTAGTTGGTCCAGGTCAGTGTGTTATATAGTAGTTGGTCCAGGTCAGTGTGTTATATAGTAGTTGGTCCAGGTCAGTGTGTTATATAGTAGTTGGTCAGGTCAGGTCCAGGTCAGTGTGTTATATAGTAGTTGGTCCAGGTCAGTGTGTTATATAGTAGTTGGTCCAGGTCAGTGTGTTATATAGTAGTTGGTCCAGGTCAGTGTGTTATATAGTAGTTGGTCCAGGTCAGTGTGTTATATAGTAGTTGGTCAGGTCAGGTCAGTGTGTTATATAGTAGTTGGTCCAGGTCAGTGTGTTATATAGTAGTTGGTCCAGGTCAGTGTGTTATATAGTAGTTGGTCCAGGTCAGTGTGTTATATAGTAGTTGGTCCAGGTCAGTGTGTTATATAGTAGTTGGTCCAGGTCAGTTGGTCAGGTCAGTGTGTTATATAGTAGTTGGTCCAGGTCAGGTCAGTGTGTTATATAGTAGTTGGTCCAGGTCAGTGTGTTATATAGTAGTTGGTCCAGGTCAGTGTGTTATATAGTAGTTGGTCCAGGTAGTGTGTTATATAGTTGGTCCAGGTCAGTGTGTTATATAGTAGTTGGTCCAGGTCAGTGTGTTATATAGTAGTTGGTCAGGTCAGTGTGTTATATAGTAGTTGGTCCAGGTCAGTGTGTTATATAGTAGTTGGTCCAGGTCAGTGTGTTATATAGTAGTTGGTCCAGGTCAGTGTGTTATATAGTAGTTGGTCCAGGTCAGTGTGTTATATAGTAGTTGGTCCAGGTCAGTGTGTTATATAGTAGTTGGTCCAGGTCCAGGTCAGTGTGTTATATAGTAGTTGGTCCAGGTCAGTGTGTTATATAGTAGTTGGTCCAGGTCAGTGTGTTATATAGTAGTTGGTCCAGGTCAGTGTGTTATATAGTAGTTGGTCCAGGTCAGTGTGTTATATAGTAGTTGGTCCAGGTCAGTGTGTTATATAGTAGTTGGTCCAGGTCAGTGTGTTATATAGTAGTTGGTCCAGGTCAGTGTGTTATATAGTAGTTGGTCCAGGTCAGTGTGTTATATAGTAGTTGGTCCAGGTCAGTGTGTTATATAGTAGTTGGTCCAGGTCAGGTCAGTGTGTTATATAGTAGTTGGTCCAGGTCAGGTCAGTGTGTTATATAGTAGTTGGTCAGGTCAGTGTGTTATATAGTAGTTGGTCCAGGTCAGTGTGTTATATAGTAGTTGGTCCAGGTCAGTGTGTTATATAGTAGTTGGTCCAGGTCAGTGTGTTATATAGTAGTTGGTCCAGGTCAGTGTGTTATATAGTAGTTGGTCCAGGTCAGGTGTGTTATATAGTAGTTGGTCCAGGTCAGTGTGTTATATAGTAGTTGGTCCAGGTCAGTGTGTTATATAGTAGTTGGTCCAGGTCAGTGTGTTATATAGTAGTTGGTCCAGGTCAGTGTGTTATATAGTAGTTGGTCCAGGTCAGTGTGTTATATAGTAGTTGGTCCAGGTCAGTGTGTTATATAGTAGTTGGTCCAGGTCAGTGTGTTATATAGTAGTTGGTCCAGGTCAGTGTGTTATATAGTAGTTGGTCCAGGTCAGTGTGTTATATAGTAGTTGGTCCAGGTCAGTGTGTTATATAGTAGTTGGTCCAGGTCAGTGTGTTATATAGTAGTTGGTCAGGTCAGGTCAGTGTGTTATATAGTAGTTGGTCCAGGTCAGGTGTGTTATATAGTAGTTGGTCCAGGTCAGTGTGTTATATAGTAGTTGGTCCAGGTCAGTGTGTTATATAGTAGTTGGTCCAGGTCAGTGTGTTATATAGTAGTTGGTCCAGGTCAGTGTGTTATATAGTAGTTGGTCCAGGTCAGGTCAGTGTGTTATATAGTAGTTGGTCCAGGTCAGTGTGTTATATAGTAGTTGGTCCAGGTGTGTTATATAGTAGTTGGTCCAGGTCAGTGTGTTATATAGTAGTTGGTCCAGGTCAGTGTGTTATATAGTAGTTGGTCCAGGTCAGTGTGTTATATAGTAGTTGGTCCAGGTCAGTGTGTTATATAGTAGTTGGTCCAGGTCAGTGTGTTATATAGTAGTTGGTCCAGGTCAGGTGTGTTATATAGTAGTTGGTCCAGGTCAGTGTGTTATATAGTAGTTGGTCCAGGTGTGTTATATAGTAGTTGGTCCAGGTCAGTGTGTTATATAGTAGTTGGTCCAGGTCAGTGTGTTATATAGTAGTTGGTCCAGGTCAGTTGGTCCAGGTTATATAGTAGTTGGTCAGGTCAGTGTGTTATATAGTAGGTCAGGTCAGTGTGTTATATAGTAGTTGGTCCAGGTCAGTGTGTTATATAGTAGTTGGTCAGGTCAGTGTGTTATATAGTAGTTGGTCCAGGTCAGTGTGTTATATAGTAGTTGGTCCAGGTCAGTGTGTTATATAGTAGTTGGTCCAGGTCAGTGTGTTATATAGTAGTTGGTCCAGGTCAGTGTGTTATATAGTAGTTGGTCCAGGTCAGTGTGTTATATAGTAGTTGGTCCAGGTCAGGTCAGTGTGTTATATAGTAGTTGGTCCAGGTCAGGTCCAGTGTGTTATATAGTAGTTGGTCCAGGTCAGTGTGTTATATAGTAGTTGGTCCAGGTCAGTGTGTTATATAGTAGTTGGTCCAGGTCAGTGTGTTATATAGTAGTTGGTCAGGTCAGGTCAGTGTGTTATATAGTAGTTGGTCCAGGTCAGTGTGTTATATAGTAGTTGGTCCAGGTCAGTGTGTTATATAGTAGTTGGTCCAGGTCAGTGTGTTATATAGTAGTTGGTCCAGGTCAGTGTGTTATATAGTAGTTGGTCCAGGTCAGTGTGTTAGTTGGTAGTAGTTGGTCCAGTTGGTCAGGTGTGTTATATAGTAGTTGGTCCAGGTCAGTGTGTTATATAGTAGTTGGTCCAGGTCAGTGTGTTATATAGTAGTTGGTCCAGGTCAGTGTGTTATATAGTAGTTGGTCCAGGTCAGGTCAGTGTGTTATATAGTAGTTGGTCCAGGTCAGTGTGTTATATAGTAGTTGGTCCAGGTCAGTGTGTTATATAGTAGTTGGTCCAGGTCAGTGTGTTATATAGTAGTTGGTCCAGGTCAGTGTGTTATATAGTAGTTGGTCCAGGTCAGTGTGTTATATAGTAGTTGGTCCAGGTCAGTGTGTGTTATATAGTAGTTGGTCCAGGTCAGTGTGTTATATAGTAGTTGGTCCAGGTCAGTGTGTTATATAGTAGTTGGTCCAGGTCAGTGTGTTATATAGTAGTTGGTCCAGGTCAGTGTGTTATATAGTAGTTGGTCCAGGTCAGGTCAGTGTGTTATATAGTAGTTGGTCCAGGTCAGTGTGTTATATAGTAGTTGGTCCAGGTCAGTGTGTTATATAGTAGTTGGTCCAGGTCAGTGTGTTATATAGTAGTTGGTCCAGGTCAGTGTGTTATATAGTAGTTGGTCCAGGTCAGTGTGTTATATAGTAGTTGGTCCAGGTCAGGTCAGTGTGTTATATAGTAGTTGGTCCAGGTCAGTGTGTTATATAGTAGTTGGTCCAGGTCAGTGTGTTATATAGTAGTTGGTCCAGGTCAGTGTGTTATATAGTAGTTGGTCCAGGTCAGTGTGTTATATAGTAGTTGGTCCAGGTCAGTGTGTTATATAGTAGTTGGTCCAGGTCAGTGTGTTATATAGTAGTTGGTCCAGGTCAGTGTGTTATATAGTAGTTGGTCCAGGTCAGTGTGTTATATAGTAGTTGGTCCAGGTCAGTGTGTTATATAGTAGTTGGTCCAGGTCAGTGTGTTATATAGTAGTTGGTCCAGGTCAGTGTGTTATATAGTAGTTGGTCCAGGTCAGTGTGTTATATAGTAGTTGGTCCAGGTCAGTGTGTTATATAGTAGTTGGTCCAGGTCAGTGTCCAGGTCAGGGTCACAGTTGGTCCAGTGTGTTATATAGTAGTTGGTCCAGGTCAGTTGTGTCAGTGTGTTATATAGTAGTTGGTCCAGGTCAGTGTGTTATATAGTAGTTGGTCCAGGTCAGTGTGTTATATAGTAGTTGGTCCAGGTCAGACCAGAGCTGTGCCAAGGCAGTATAATAATACACAACTCCACAAGCTGGCTATAATAGACTCACTGTATAACAGCAGTATATGAAAACAACATGGTTGAAGGTTGTATTGATTTTTGAATGAATGGAGTCCTGACTTCTGATTCAGTAATGATCCTACAGCCTGGTCAGGAGGAAGACCAATGGCGCCCCCTGGTGGATACTACTGGTAATTGAACATTTCAGATCTATAGGGAAGATCATTTACACCAGGGGTGTCAAAGTCAAATGGACGGAGGGCCAAATAAAAAATTTAGCTACAAGCCGAGGGCCGGACTGTTCGAATGTTCATTGAAAATTTTTTAAATGACGCATATAGTCTAGTGAACCTAATTGAACCTACTGAAAACCTAACAAATATATTCCAATATGATCAGATAAATAAAGCAATATTTTCCCTTTTTCACAAGCTGCTCTTTTAGATTGATGGACAACTGGTCTACTCTCTTGGCAATGGTGTTTCTGCTCAGACTCACATTTAAAAAGAGTTGCCTTTTTTCTGGGCAAACTTCGTCACAAACTTTAATCATGCAGTTTTTGATGAAATCCCCCTCCGTAAATGGCCGGGCTGATTTAGCGATCTCTTCTGCCAAAATAAAACTGGCCTTGACAGCAGCCTGGCCTTGTGATTTGGCTTTTTGAACAGAGCCTGTCGAGATTTGAGGCCTCGTTTTAATTCCTCTGCCTTTTGTAGCCTTTGTTCCATGTCCATATTCTTGTTTTTGTCCGCGTGTTTCGTTTCATAATGTCGTCTCAGATTATACTCTTTCAGTACCGCCACACTTTCTCCACACAGAAGACACACAGGTTTTCCAGCTACCTCCGTGAACATATACTCCGACTCCCACCTTGTTTGAAACCCCGGTTCTCAGTGTCCACCTTCCGTTTTGCCATTTTTGATGGGTATCTGAAAGTTAATTTTACTGTGATGCTGACGACTGCTGTGCCAATAAATATTGAAATGAAGCAGCCTACTGCTCGGTGCGTCACCGTTGCATTGTGGGAAATGTAGTATTGGTGCGTGTAAAAGATCTGCGGGCTGCCGGCTTGCTGCGGTCTGCGGGCCGGTTCTAATAATAAATCAAGATCATCCCAGGGGCCGTAAAAAAACCTTCTCGCGGGCCGGATGTGGCCCGCGGGCCTTGACTCTGACATATGTGATTTACACAAATCAAACTTTTCTTAGGCAGATGCTGGATATCAGCAATTATGTTCAGAAAGCTGATAGGATACTGATGTTTGTCTGTATTGATATACACAACCTACTCTTGACTTTCAAGGGGAACAAATTATAGAATCCCCCAAAAAATTACATAAAAAAACAGATGTCTTGATTGGTTAAGCATAAACCCCACCCCCTAGATACTATCAATATATTAGACATGGTGCATGCTGGTCCATTCTCTACTTAATGTCTTCCTATCAGCTCCTCGTGTAGCAGAGGGCCTCACCGATACACAAACAACATCTAGAATACAGGAAGCATCTTTCAAATCCATCCAACCACAACAAACATGCTTCATAAAGCACCTGAGATCAAACAACAACAACTGGTACCGTGTTATACCTCATCAAATAACCACCATCAGCTGTTCCCTTCAAACAGACCCCAACTTAGCACATTCTAGAACAGAACTATTACATCAGCTGTTCCCTTCAAACAGACCCCAACTTAGCACATTCTAGAACAGAACTATTACATCAGCTGTTCCCTTCAAACAGACCCCTACTTAGCACATTCTAGAACAGAACTATTACATCAGCTGTTCCCTTCAAACAGACCCCAACTTAGCACATTCTAGAACAGAACTATTACATCAGCTGTTCCCTTCAAACAGACCCTACTTAGCACATTCTAGAACAGAACTATTACATCAGCTGTTCCCTTCAAACAGACCCCAACTTAGCACATTCTAGAACAGAACTATTACATCAGCTGTTCCCTTCAAACAGACCCCAACTTAGCACATTCTAGAACAGAACTATAACATCAGCTGTTCCCTTCAAACAGACCCCTACTTAGCACATTCTAGAACAGAACTATTACATCAGCTGTTCCCTTCAAACAGACCCCAACTTAGCACATTCTAGAACAGAACTATTACATCAGCTGTTCCCTTCAAACAGACCCCAACTTAGCACATTCTAGAACAGAACTATTACATCAGCTGTTCCCTTCAAACAGACCTCAACTTAGCACATTCTAGAACAGAACTATTACATCAGCTGTTCCCTTCAAACAGACCCCTACTTAGCACATTCTAGAACAGAACTATTACATCAGCTGTTCCCTTCAAACAGACCCCTACTTAGCACATTCTAGAACAGAACTATTACATCAGCTGTTCCCTTCAAACAGACCCCAACTTAGCACATTCTAGAACAGAACTATTACATCAGCTGTTCCCTTCAAACAGACCCCAACTTAGCACATTCTAGAACAGAACTATTACATCAGCTGTTCCCTTCAAACAGACCTCAACTTAGCACATTCTAGAACAGAACTATTACAGTTATAAATCCGCTCTTTGAGAATAACTGGATGAAAATGAATGAAATTATACAATCAAAGAAAATTAATGGCCTCCCTACAATAAAACATGGGGAGGTTGGATAATGAACCCTCCCCTCCCTACAATAAAACATGGGGAGGTTGGATAATGAACCCTCCCTACAATCAAACATGGGGAGGTTGGATAATGAACCCTCCTTACAATCAAACATGGGGAGGTTGGATAATGAACCCTCCTTACAATCAAACATGGGGGAGGTTGGATAATGAATCCTCCTTACAATCAAACATGGGGAGGTTGGATAATGAACCCTTCCTACAATCAAACATGGGGGAGGTTGGATAATGAACCCTTCCTACAATCAAACATGGGGGAGGTTGGATAATGATCCCTTCCCTCCCAACAATAAAACATGGGGGAGGTTGGATAATGAACCCTTCCTACAATCAAACATGGGGGAGGTTGGATAATGAACCCTACCTACAATCAAACAGGAGGGAGGTTGAATAATGAACCCTACCTACTATCAAACATGGGGGAGGTTGGATAATGAACCCTACCTACAATCAAACAGGAGGGAGGTTGAATAATGAACCCTACCTACAATCAAACATGGGGGAGGTTGGATAATGAACCCTACCTACAGTCAAACATGGGGGAGGTTGGATAATGAACCCTCCCTACAATCAAACATGGAGGAGGTTGGATAATGAACCCTCCCTACAATCAAATAAAATAATGGATAATGAACCCTCCATATAAGCAAACATGGGGAGGTTGGCTAATTAACCCCCCCTACAATCAAACATGGGGGAGGTTGGATAATGAACCCTACCTACAATCAAACATGGGGAGGTTGGCTAATAAACCCCCCCTACAATCAAACATGGAGGAGGTTGGCTAATGAACCCTCCCTACAATAAAACATGGGGGAGGTTGGATAATGAACCCTACCTACAATCAAACATGGGGGAGGTTGGATAATGAACCCTACCTACAATCAAACATGGGGGAGGTTGGATAATGAACCCTCCCTACAATCAAACATGGGGGAGGTTGGATAATGAACCCTACCTACAATCAAACATGGGGAGGTTGGATAATGAACCCTCCCTACAATCAAACATGGGGAGGTTGGCTAATGAACCCTCCCTACAATCAAACATGGGGAGGTTGGATAATGAACCCTCCCTACAATCAAACATGGGGAGGTTGGATAATGAACCCTCCCTACAATCAAACATGGGGAGGTTGGCTAATGAACCCTCCCTACAATCAAACATGGGGGAGGTTGGATAATGAACCCTCCCTACAATCAAACATGGGGAGGTTGGATAATGAACCCTCCCTACAATCAAACATGGGGGAGGTTGGATAATGAACCCTTCCTACAATCAAACATGGGGAGGTTGGATAATGAACCCTCCCTACAATCAAACATGGGGAGGTTGGCTAATGAACCCTCCCTACAATCAAACATGGGGAGGTTGGATAATGAACCTTCCTGCAATCAAACATGGGGAGGTTGGATAATGAACCCTCCCCTACAATCAAACATGGGGGAGGTTGGATAATGAACCCTACCTACAATCAAACATGGGGAGGTTGGATAATGAACCCTCCCTACAATAAAACATGGGGAGGTTGGATAATGAACCCTCCCTACAATCAAACATTGGGGAGGTTGGATAATTAACCCTTCCTACAATCAAACATGGGGGAGGTTGGATAATGAACCCTACCTACAATAAAACATGGGGAGGTTGGATAATGAACCCTTCCTACAATCAAACATGGGGAGGTTGGATAATGAACCCTACCTACAATCAAACATGGGGGAGGTTGGATAATGAACCCTCCCAACAATAAAACATGGGGGAGGTTGGATAATGATCCCTTCCCTCCCAACAATAAAACATGGGGGAGGTTGGATAATGATCCCTTCCTCCCAACAATAAAACATGTGGGGAGGTTGGATAATGAACCCTTCCTACAATCAAACATGGGGGAGGTTGGATAATGAACCCTTCCTACAATCAAACATGGGGGAGGTTGGATAATGAACCCTCCTTACAATCAAACATGGGGGAGGTTGGATAATGAACCCTCCCTACAATCAAACATGGGGAGGTTGGATAATGAACCCTCCCTACAATCAAACATGGGGAGGTTGGATAATGAACCCTCCCTACAATAAAACATGGGGAGGTTGGATAATGAACCCTTCCTACAATAAAACATGGGGAGGTTAGATAATGAACCCTCCCTACAATAAAACATGGGGAGGTTAGATAATGAACCCTCCCTACAATCAAACATGGGGGAGGTTGGATAATGAACCCCTCCCTCCCAACAATAAAACGTGGGGAGGTTGGATAATGAACCCTCCCTACAATAAAACATGGGGGAGGTTGGATAATGAACCCTACCTACAATCAAACATGGGGAGGTTGGATAATGATCCTTTCCCCCACTACAATAAAACTTGGGGAGGTTGGATAATGAACCCTCCCTACAATACAACTTGGGGGAGGTTAGATAATGAACCCTCCCTACAATACAACTTGGGGGAGGTTGGATAATGAACCCTACCTACAATCAAACATGGGGGAGGTTGGATAATGAACCCTTCCTACAATCAAACATGGGGGAGGTTGGATAATGAACCCTACCTACAATAAAACATGGGGGAGGTTGGATAATGAACCCTTCCTACAATCAAACATGGGGAGGTTGGATAATGAACCCTACCTACAATCAAACATGGGGGAGGTTGGATAATGAACCCTCCCAACAATAAAACATGGGGAGGTTGGATAATGAACCCTACCTACAATAAAACATGGGGGAGGTTGGATAATGATCCCTTCCCTCCCAACAATAAAACATGGGGGAGGTTGGATAATGATCCCTTCCTCCCAACAATAAAACATGTAGGGAGGTTGGATAATGAACCCTTCCTACAATCAAACATGGGGGAGGTTGGATAATGAACCCTTCCTACAATCAAACATGGGGGAGGTTGGATAATGAACCCTTCCTACAATCAAACATGGAGGAGGTTGGATAATGAACCCTCCCTACAATCAAACATGGAGGAGGTTGGATAATGAACCCTCCTACAATCAAACATGGGGGAGGTTGGATAATGAACCCTACCTACAATCAAACATGGGGAGGTTGGATAATGAACCCTCCCTACAATCAAACATGGGGAGGTTGGCTAATGAACCCTCCCTACAATCAAACATGGGGGAGGTTGGATAATGAACCCTCCCTACAATCAAACATGGGGAGGTTGGATAATGAACCCTCCCTACAATCAAACATGGGGAGGTTGGCTAATGAACCCTCCCTACAATCAAACATGGGGGAGGTTGGATAATGAACCCTCCCTACAATCAAACATGGGGAGGTTGGATAATGAACCCTCCCTACAATCAAACATGGGGGAGGTTGGATAATGAACCCTTCCTACAATCAAACATGGGGAGGTTGGATAATGAACCCTCCCTACAATCAAACATGGGGAGGTTGGCTAATGAACCCTCCCTACAATCAAACATGGGGAGGTTGGATAATGAACCCTTCCTGCAATCAAACATGGGGAGGTTGGATAATGAACCCTCCCTACAATCAAACATGGGGAGGTTGGATAATGAACCCTACCTACAATCAAACATGGGGAGGTTGGATAATGAACCCTCCCTACAATAAAACATGGGGAGGTTGGATAATGAACCCTCCCTACAATCAAACATTGGGGAGGTTGGATAATTAACCCTTCCTACAATCAAACATGGGGGAGGTTGGATAATGAACCCTACCTACAATAAAACATGGGGAGGTTGGATAATGAACCCTTCCTACAATCAAACATGGGGGAGGTTGGATAATGAACCCTACCTACAATCAAACATGGGGGAGGTTGGATAATGAACCCTCCCAACAATAAAACATGGGGAGGTTGGATAATGATCCCTTCCCTCCCAACAATAAAACATGGGGGAGGTTGGATAATGATCCCTTCCTCCCAACAATAAAACATGTGGGGAGGTTGGATAATGAACCCTTCCTACAATCAAACATGGGGGAGGTTGGATAATGAACCCTTCCTACAATCAAACATGGGGGAGGTTGGATAATGAACCCTCCTTACAATCAAACATGGGGGAGGTTGGATAATGAACCCTCCCTACAATCAAACATGGGGAGGTTGGATAATGAACCCTCCCTACAATCAAACATGGGGAGGTTGGATAATGAACCCTCCCTACAATAAAACATGGGGGAGGTTGGATAATGAACCCTCCCTACAATCAAACATGGGGGAGGTTGGATAATGAACCCTCCCTACAATCAAACATGGGGAGGTTGGATAATGAACCCTCCCTACAATCAAACATGGGGAGGTTGGCTAATGAACCCTCCCTACAATCAAACATGGGGGAGGTTGGATAATGAACCCTCCCTACAATCAAACATGGGGGAGGTTGGATAATGAACCCTCCCTACAATCAAACATGGGGGAGGTTGGATAATGAACCCTTCCTACAATCAAACATGGGGAGGTTGGATAATGAACCCTCCCTACAATCAAACATGGGGAGGTTGGCTAATGAACCCTCCCTACAATCAAACATGGGGAGGTTGGATAATGAACCCTTCCTGCAATCAAACATGGGGAGGTTGGATAATGAACCCTCCCTACAATCAAACATGGGGGAGGTTGGATAATGAACCCTACCTACAATCAAACATGGGGGAGGTTGGATAATGAACCCTCCCTACAATAAAACATGGGGGAGGTTGGATAATGAACCCTCCCTACAATCAAACATTGGGGAGGTTGGATAATTAACCCTTCCTACAATCAAACATGGGGGAGGTTGGATAATGAACCCTACCTACAATAAAACATGGGGAGGTTGGATAATGAACCCTTCCTACAATCAAACATGGGGAGGTTGGATAATGAACCCTACCTACAATCAAACATGGGGGAGGTTGGATAATGAACCCTCCCAACAATAAAACATGGGGGAGGTTGGATAATGATCCCTTCCCTCCCAACAATAAAACATGGGGGAGGTTGGATAATGATCCCTTCCTCCCAACAATAAAACATGTGGGGAGGTTGGATAATGAACCCTTCCTACAATCAAACATGGGGAGGTTGGATAATGAACCCTTCCTACAATCAAACATGGGGGAGGTTGGATAATGAACCCTCCTTACAATCAAACATGGGGGAGGTTGGATAATGAACCCTCCCTACAATCAAACATGGGGAGGTTGGATAATGAACCCTCCCTACAATCAAACATGGGGAGGTTGGATAATGAACCCTCCCTACAATAAAACATGGGGGAGGTTGGATAATGAACCCTTCCTACAATAAAACATGGGGGAGGTTAGATAATGAACCCTCCCTACAATAAAACATGGGGGAGGTTAGATAATGAACCCTCCCTACAATCAAACATGGGGGAGGTTGGATAATGAACCCCTCCCTCCCAACAATAAAACGTGGGGGAGGTTGGATAATGAACCCTCCCTACAATAAAACATGGGGGAGGTTGGATAATGAACCCTACCTACAATCAAACATGGGGGAGGTTGGATAATGATCCTTTCCCCCACTACAATAAAACTTGGGGGAGGTTGGATAATGAACCCTCCCTACAATACAACTTGGGGGAGGTTAGATAATGAACCCTCCCTACAATACAACTTGGGGGAGGTTGGATAATGAACCCTACCTACAATCAAACATGGGGGAGGTTGGATAATGAACCCTTCCTACAATCAAACATGGGGAGGTTGGATAATGAACCCTACCTACAATCAAACATGGGGGAGGTTGGATAATGAACCCTTCCTACAATCAAACATGGGGGAGGTTGGATAATGAACCCTACCTACAATCAAACATGGGGGAGGTTGGATAATGAACCCTCCCAACAATAAAACATGGGGGAGGTTGGATAATGAACCCTACCTACAATAAAACATGGGGAGGTTGGATAATGATCCCTTCCCTCCCAACAATAAAACATGGGGGAGGTTGGATAATGATCCCTTCCCTCCCAACAATAAAACATGTAGGGAGGTTGGATAATGAACCCTTCCTACAATCAAACATGGGGGAGGTTGGATAATGAACCCTTCCTACAATCAAACATGGGGGAGGTTGGATAATGAACCCTTCCTACAATCAAACATGGAGGAGGTTGGATAATGAACCCTCCCTACAATCAAACATGGAGGAGGTTGGATAATGAACCCTCCCTACAATCAAACATGGGGGAGGTTGGATAATGAACCCTCCCTACAATCAAACATGGGGAGGTTGGATAATGAACCCTCCCTACAATCAAACATGGAGGAGGTTGGATAATGAACCCTCCCTACAATCAAATCAAATAATGGATAATGAACCCTCCATATAAGCAAACATGGGGGAGGTTGGATAATGAACCCTCCTTACAATCAAACATGGGGAGGTTGGATAATGAACCCTCCCTACAATCAAACATGGGGAGGTTGGATAATGAACCCTACCTACAATAAAACATGGGGAGGTTGGATAATGAACCCTTCCTACAATCAAACATGGGGGAGGTTGGATAATGAACCCTACCTACAATCAAACATGGGGAGGTTGGATAATGAACCCTCCCAACAATAAAACATGGGGGAGGTTGGATAATGAACCCTACCTACAATAAAACATGGGGGAGGTTGGATAATGATCCCTTCCCTCCCAACAATAAAACATGGGGGAGGTTGGATAATGATCCCTTCCCTCCCAACAATAAAACATGTAGGGAGGTTGGATAATGAACCCTTCCTACAATCAAACATGGGGGAGGTTGGATAATGAACCCTTCCTACAATCAAACATGGGGGAGGTTGGATAATGAACCCTTCCTACAATCAAACATGGAGGAGGTTGGATAATGAACCCTCCCTACAATCAAACATGGAGGAGGTTGGATAATGAACCCTCCCTACAATCAAACATGGGGGATGGGAACCCTACCTACTATCAAACATGGGGAGGTTGGATAATGAACAATCAAACAGGAGGGAGGTTGAATAATGAACCCTCCTACAATCAAACATGGGGGAGGTTGATAATGAACCCTACCTACAGTCAAACATGGGGGAGGTTGGATAATGAACCCTCCCTACAATCAAACATGGAGGAGGTTGGATAATGAACCCTCCCTACAATCAAATAAAATAATGGATAATGAACCCTCCATATAAGCAAACATGGGGAGGTTGGCTAATTAACCCCCCTACAATCAAACATGGGGGAGGTTGGATAATGAACCCTACCTACAATCAAACATGGGGAGGTTGGCTAATAAACCCCCCTACAATCAAACATGGAGGAGGTTGGATAATGAACCCTCCTACAATCAAACATGGGGGAGGTTGGATAATGAACCCTACCTACAATCAAACATGGGGGAGGTTGGATAATGAACCCCCTACAATCAAACATGGGGGAGGTTGGATAATGAACCCTCCCTACAATCAAACATGGGGGAGGTTGGATAATGAACCCTACCTACAATCAAACATGGGGAGGTTGGATAATGAACCCTCCCTACAATCAAACATGGGGGAGGTTGGATAATGAACCCTCCCTACAATCAAACATGGGGGAGGTTGGATAATGAACCCTCCCTACAATCAAACATGGGGAGGTTGGATAATGAACCCTCCCTACAATCAAACATGGGGAGGTTGGCTAATGAACCCTCCCTACAATCAAACATGGGGAGGTTGGATAATGAACCCTCCCTACAATCAAACATGGGGGAGGTTGGATAATGAACCCTCCCTACAATCAAACATGGGGGAGGTTGGATAATGAACCCTTCCTACAATCAAACATGGGGAGGTTGGATAATGAACCCTCCCTACAATCAAACCTAATGAACCCTCCCTACAATCAAACATGGGGAGGTTGGATAATGAACCCTTCCTACAATCAAACATGGGGAGGTTGGATAATGAACCCTCCCTACAATCAAACATGGGGGAGGTTGGATAATGAACCCTCCCTACAATCAAACATGGGGGAGGTTGATAATGAACCCTCCCTACAATAAAACATGGGGAGGTTGGATAATGAACCCTCCCTACAATCAAACATTGGGGAGGTTGGATAATTAACCCTTCCTACAATCAAACATGGGGGAGGTTGGATAATGAACCCTACCTACAATAAAACATGGGGGAGGTTGGATAATGAACCCTTCCTACAATCAAACATGGGGGAGGTTGGATAATGAACCCTACCTACAATCAAACATGGGGAGGTTGGATAATGAACCCTCCCAACAATAAAACATGGGGGAGGTTGGATAATGATCCCTTCCCTCCCAACAATAAAACATGGGGGAGGTTGGATAATGATCCCTTCCTCCCAACAATAAAACATGTGGGGAGGTTGGATAATGAACCCTTCCTACAATCAAACATGGGGGAGGTTGGATAATGAACCCTTCCTACAATCAAACATGGGGGAGGTTGGATAATGAACCCTCCTTACAATCAAACATGGGGGAGGTTGGATAATGAACCCTCCCTACAATCAAACATGGGGAGGTTGGATAATGAACCCTCCCTACAATCAAACATGGGGAGGTTGGATAATGAACCCTCCCTACAATAAAACATGGGGGAGGTTGGATAATGAACCCTTCCTACAATAAAACATGGGGGAGGTTAGATAATGAACCCTCCCTACAATAAAACATGGGGGAGGTTAGATAATGAACCCTCCCTACAATCAAACATGGGGGAGGTTGGATAATGAACCCCTCCCTCCCAACAATAAAACGTGGGGGAGGTTGGATAATGAACCCTCCCTACAATAAAACATGGGGGAGGTTGGATAATGAACCCTACCTACAATCAAACATGGGGAGGTTGGATAATGATCCTTTCCCCCACTACAATAAAACTTGGGGAGGTTGGATAATGAACCCTCCCTACAATACAACTTGGGGAGGTTAGATAATGAACCCTCCCTACAATACAACTTGGGGAGGTTGGATAATGAACCCTACCTACAATCAAACATGGGGGAGGTTGGATAATGAACCCTTCCTACAATCAAACATGGGGAGGTTGGATAATGAACCCTACCTACAATAAAACATGGGGGAGGTTGGATAATGAACCCTTCCTACAATCAAACATGGGGGAGGTTGGATAATGAACCCTACCTACAATCAAACATGGGGGAGGTTGGATAATGAACCCTCCCAACAATAAAACATGGGGAGGTTGGATAATGAACCCTACCTACAATAAAACATGGGGGAGGTTGGATAATGATCCCTTCCCTCCCAACAATAAAACATGGGGAGGTTGGATAATGATCCCTTCCCTCCCAACAATAAAACATGTAGGGAGGTTGGATAATGAACCCTTCCTACAATCAAACATGGGGGAGGTTGGATAATGAACCCTTCCTACAATCAAACATGGGGAGGTTGGATAATGAACCCTTCCTACAATCAAACATGGAGGAGGTTGGATAATGAACCCTCCCTACAATCAAACATGGAGGAGGTTGGATAATGAAACAATCAAACATGGGGAGGTTGGATAATGAACCCTACCTACAATCAAACATGGGGAGGTTGGATAATGAACCCTCCCTACAATCAAACATGGGGAGGTTGGATAATGAACCCTCCCTACAATCAAACATGGGGGAGGTTGGATAATGAACCCTCCCTACAATCAAACATGGGGAGGTTGGATAATGAACCCTCCCTACAATCAAACATGGGGAGGTTGGATAATGAACCCTCCCTACAATCAAACATGGGGAGGTTGGATAATGAACCCTCCCTACAATCAAACATGGGGAGGTTGGATAATGAACCCTCCCTACAATCAAACATGGGGGAGGTTGGATAATGAACCCTTCCTACAATCAAACATGGGGAGGTTGGATAATGAACCCTCCCTACAATCAAACATGGGGAGGTTGGATAATGAACCCTCCCTACAATCAAACATGGGGAGGTTGGATAATGAACCCTTCCTGCAATCAAACATGGGGAGGTTGGATAATGAACCCTCCCTACAATCAAACATGGGGGAGGTTGGATAATGAACCCTACCTACAATCAAACATGGGGAGGTTGATAATGAACCCTCCCTACAATAAAACATGGGGGAGGTTGGATAATGAACCCTCCCTACAATCAAACATTGGGGAGGTTGGATAATTAACCCTTCCTACAATCAAACATGGGGGAGGTTGGATAATGAACCCTACCTACAATAAAACATGGGGGAGGTTGGATAATGAACCCTTCCTACAATCAAACATGGGGGAGGTTGGATAATGAACCCTACCTACAATCAAACATGGGGGAGGTTGGATAATGAACCCTCCCAACAATAAAACATGGGGAGGTTGGATAATGATCCCTTCCCTCCCAACAATAAAACATGGGGGAGGTTGGATAATGATCCCTTCCTCCCAACAATAAAACATGGGGAGGTTGGATAATGAACCCTTCCTACAATCAAACATGGGGGAGGTTGGATAATGAACCCTTCCTACAATCAAACATGGGGAGGTTGGATAATGAACCCTCCTTACAATCAAACATGGGGGAGGTTGGATAATGAACCCTCCCTACAATCAAACATGGGGAGGTTGGATAATGAACCCTCCCTACAATCAAACATGGGGAGGTTGGATAATGAACCCTCCCTACAATAAAACATGGGGAGGTTGGATAATGAACCCTCCCTACAATCAAACATGGGGGAGGTTGGATAATGAACCCTCCCTACAATCAAACATGGGGAGGTTGGATAATGAACCCTCCCTACAATCAAACATGGGGAGGTTGGATAATGAACCCTCCCTACAATCAAACATGGGGGAGGTTGGATAATGAACCCTCCCTACAATCAAACATGGGGAGGTTGGATAATGAACCCTCCCTACAATCAAACATGGGGAGGTTGGATAATGAACCCTTCCTACAATCAAACATGGGGAGGTTGGATAATGAACCCTCCCTACAATCAAACATGGGGAGGTTGGATAATGAACCCTCCCTACAATCAAACATGGGGAGGTTGGATAATGAACCCTTCCTGCAATCAAACATGGGGAGGTTGGATAATGAACCCTCCCTACAATCAAACATGGGGAGGTTGGATAATGAACCCTACCTACAATCAAACATGGGGGAGGTTGGATAATGAACCCTCCCTACAATAAAACAGTGGGGAGGTTGGATAATGAACCCTCCCTACAATCAAACATTGGGGAGGTTGGATAATTAACCCTTCCTACAATCAAACATGGGGGAGGTTGGATAATGAACCCTACCTACAATAAAACATGGGGGAGGTTGGATAATGAACCCTTCCTACAATCAAACATGGGGGAGGTTGGATAATGAACCCTACCTACAATCAAACATGGGGGAGGTTGGATAATGAACCCTCCCAACAATAAAACATGGGGGAGGTTGGATAATGATCCCTTCCTCCCAACAATAAAACATGGGGAGGTTGGATAATGATCCCTTCCTCCCAACAATAAAACATGTGGGGGAGGTTGGATAATGAACCCTTCCTACAATCAAACATGGGGGAGGTTGGATAATGAACCCTTCCTACAATCAAACATGGGGGAGGTTGGATAATGAACCCTCCTACAATCAAACATGGGGGAGGTTGGATAATGAACCCTCCCTACAATCAAACATGGGGAGGTTGGATAATGAACCCTCCCCTACAATCAAACATGGGGAGGTTGGATAATGAACCCTCCCTACAATAAAACATGGGGAGGTTGGATAATGAACCCTTCCTACAATAAAACATGGGGGAGGTTAGATAATGAACCCTCCCTACAATAAAACATGGGGAGGTTAGATAATGAACCCTCCCTACAATCAAACATGGGGAGGTTGGATAATGAACCCTCCTCCCAACAATAAAACGTGGGGAGGTTGGATAATGAACCCTCCCTACAATAAAACATGGGGAGGTTGGATAATGAACCCTACCTACAATCAAACATGGGGGAGGTTGGATAATGATCCTTTCCCCCACTACAATAAAACTTGGGGGAGGTTGGATAATGAACCCTCCCTACAATACAACTTGGGGGAGGTTAGATAATGAACCCTCCCTACAATACAACTTGGGGGAGGTTGGATAATGAACCCTACCTACAATCAAACATGGGGGAGGTTGGATAATGAACCCTTCCTACAATCAAACATGGGGGAGGTTGGATAATGAACCCTACCTACAATAAAACATGGGGGAGGTTGGATAATGAACCCTTCCTACAATCAAACATGGGGGAGGTTGGATAATGAACCCTACCTACAATCAAACATGGGGGAGGTTGGATAATGAACCCTCCCAACAATAAAACATGGGGGAGGTTGGATAATGAACCCTACCTACAATAAAACATGGGGGAGGTTGGATAATGATCCCTTCCCTCCCAACAATAAAACATGGGGAGGTTGGATAATGATCCCTTCCTCCCAACAATAAAACATGTAGGGAGGTTGGATAATGAACCCTTCCTACAATCAAACATGGGGGAGGTTGGATAATGAACCCTTCCTACAATCAAACATGGGGGAGGTTGGATAATGAACCCTTCCTACAATCAAACATGGAGGAGGTTGGATAATGAACCCTCCCTACAATCAAACATGGAGGAGGTTGGATAATGAACCCTCCCTACAATCAAACATGGGGGAGGTTGGATAATGAACCCTCCCTACAATCAAACATGGGGAGGTTGGATAATGAACCCTCCCTACAATCAAACATGGAGGAGGTTGGATAATGAACCCTCCCTACAATCAAATCAAATAATGGATAATGAACCCTCCATATAAGCAAACATGGGGGAGGTTGGATAATGAACCCTCCTTACAATCAAACATGGGGGAGGTTGGATAATGAACCCTCCCTACAATCAAACATGGGGAGGTTGGATAATGAACCCTACCTACAATAAAACATGGGGGAGGTTGGATAATGAACCCTTCCTACAATCAAACATGGGGGAGGTTGGATAATGAACCCTACCTACAATCAAACATGGGGGAGGTTGGATAATGAACCCTCCCAACAATAAAACATGGGGGAGGTTGGATAATGAACCCTACCTACAATAAAACATGGGGGAGGTTGGATAATGATCCCTTCCCTCCCAACAATAAAACATGGGGGAGGTTGGATAATGATCCCTTCCCTCCCAACAATAAAACATGTAGGGAGGTTGGATAATGAACCCTTCCTACAATCAAACATGGGGGAGGTTGGATAATGAACCCTTCCTACAATCAAACATGGGGAGGTTGGATAATGAACCCTTCCTACAATCAAACATGGAGGAGGTTGGATAATGAACCCTCCTACAATCAAACATGGAGGAGGTTGGATAATGAACCCTCCCTACAATCAAACATGGGGAGGTTGGATAATGAACCCTCCCTACAATCAAACATGGGGAGGTTGGATAATGAACCCTCCCTACAATCAAACATGGAGGAGGTTGGATAATGAACCCTCCCTACAATCAAATCAAATAATGGATAATGAACCCTCCAATAAGCAAACATGGGGGAGGTTGGATAATGAACCCTCCTTACAATCAAACATGGGGGAGGTTGGATAATGAACCCTCCCTACAATCAAACATGGGGAGGTTGGATAATGAACCCTTCCTACAATCAAACATGGGGGAGGTTAGATAATGAACCCTTCCCTCCCAACAATAAAACATGTGGGGAGGTTGGATAATGAACCCTTCCTACAATCAAACATGGGGGAGGTTGGATAATGAACCCTTCCTACAATCAAACATGGGGGAGGTTGGATAATGAACCCTACCTACAATCAAACATGGGGAGGTTGGATAATGAACCCTCCCAACAATAAAACATGGGGGAGGTTGGATAATGAACCCTACCTACAATAAAACATGGGGAGGTTGGATAATGATCCCTTCCTCCCAACAATAAAACATGGGGGGAGGTTGGATAATGATCCCCCTCCCAACAATAAAACATGTGGGGAGGTTGGATAATGAACCCTTCCTACAATCAAACATGGGGAGGTTGGATAATGAACCCTTCCTACAATCAAACATGGGGAGGTTGGATAATGAACCCTTCCTACAATCAAACATGGAGGAGGTTGGATAATGAACCCTCCCTACAATCAAACATGGAGGAGGTTGGATAATGAACCCTCCCTACAATCAAACATGGGGAGGTTGGATAATGAACCCTCCTACAATAAAACATGGGGGAGGTTGGATAATGAACCCTTCCTACAATCAAACATGGGGGAGGTTGGATAATGAACCCTACCTACAATCAAACATGGGGAGGTTGGATAATGAACCCTCCCAACAATAAAACATGGGGGAGGTTGGATAATGAACCCTACCTACAATAAAACATGGGGAGGTTGGATAATGATCCCTTCCCTCCCAACAATAAAACATGGGGAGGTTGGATAATGATCCCTTCCTCCCAACAATAAAACATGTAGGGAGGTTGGATAATGAACCCTTCCTACAATCAAACATGGGGGAGGTTGGATAATGAACCCTTCCTACAATCAAACATGGGGGAGGTTGGATAATGAACCCTTCCTACAATCAAACATGGAGGAGGTTGGATAATGAACCCTCCCTACAATCAAACATGGAGGAGGTTGGATAATGAACCCTCCCTACAATCAAACATGGGGAGGTTGGATAATGAACCCTCCCTACAATCAAACATGGGGAGGTTGGATAATGAACCCTCCCTACAATCAAACATGGAGGAGGTTGGATAATGAACCCTCCCTACAATCAAATCAAATAATGGATAATGAACCCTCCATATAAGCAAACATGGGGAGGTTGGATAATGAACCCTCCTTACAATCAAACATGGGGAGGTTGGATAATGAACCCTCCCTACAATCAAACATGGGGAGGTTGGATAATGAACCCTACCTACAATAAAACATGGGGAGGTTGGATAATGAACCCTTCCTACAATCAAACATGGGGAGGTTGGATAATGAACCCTACCTACAATCAAACATGGGGGAGGTTGGATAATGAACCCTCCCTACAATCAAACATGGGGAGGTTGGATAATGAACCCTCCCTACAATCAAACATGGGGGAGGTTGGATAATGAACCCTACCTACAATCAAACATGGGGAGGTTGGATAATGAACCCTCCCTACAATCAAACATGGGGAGGTTGGATAATGAACCCTCCCTACAATAAAACATGGGGAGGTTGGATAATGAACCCTTCCTACAATAAAACATGGGGAGGTTAGATAATGAACCCTCCCTACAATAAAACATGGGGAGGTTAGATAATGAACCCTCCCTACAATCAAACATGGGGAGGTTGGATAATGAACCCCTCCCTCCCAACAATAAAACGTGGGGAGGTTGGATAATGAACCCTCCCTACAATAAAACATGGGGAGGTTGGATAATGAACCCTACCTACAATCAAACATGGGGAGGTTGGATAATGATCCTTTCCCCCACTACAATAAAACTTGGGGGAGGTTGGATAATGAACCCTCCCTACAATACAACTTGGGGGAGGTTAGATAATGAACCCTCCCTACAATACAACAGGGGGGGAGGTTGGATAATGAACCCTACCTACAATCAAACATGGGGGAGGTTGGATAATGAACCCTTCCTACAATCAAACATGGGGAGGTTGGATAATGAACCCTACCTACAATAAAACATGGGGGAGGTTGGATAATGAACCCTTCCTACAATCAAACATGGGGGAGGTTGGATAATGAACCCTACCTACAATCAAACATGGGGAGGTTGGATAATGAACCCTCCCAACAATAAAACATGGGGAGGTTGGATAATGAACCCTACCTACAATAAAACATGGGGAGGTTGGATAATGATCCCTTCCCTCCCAACAATAAAACATGGGGAGGTTGGATAATGATCCCTTCCCTCCCAACAATAAAACATGTAGGGAGGTTGGATAATGAACCCTTCCTACAATCAAACATGGGGGAGGTTGGATAATGAACCCTTCCTACAATCAAACATGGGGGAGGTTGGATAATGAACCCTTCCTACAATCAAACATGGAGGAGGTTGGATAATGAACCCTCCCTACAATCAAACATGGAGGAGGTTGGATAATGAACCCTCCCTACAATCAAACATGGGGGAGGTTGGATAATGAACCCTCCCTACAATAAAACATGGGGAGGTTGGATAATGAACCCTCCCTACAATCAAACATGGAGGAGGTTGGATAATGAACCCTCCCTTACAATCAAATCAAATAATGGATAATGAACCCTCCATATAAGCAAACATGGGGGAGGTTGGATAATGAACCCTCCTTACAATCAAACATGGGGGAGGTTGGATAATGAACCCTCCCTACAATCAAACATGGGGAGGTTGGATAATGAACCCTACCTACAATAAAACATGGGGGAGGTTGGATAATGAACCCTTCCTACAATCAAACATGGGGGAGGTTGGATAATGAACCCTACCTACAATCAAACATGGGGGAGGTTGGATAATGAACCCTCCCAACAATAAAACATGGGGGAGGTTGGATAATGAACCCTACCTACAATAAAACATGGGGAGGTTGGATAATGAACCCTTCCCTCCCAACAATAAAACATGGGGGAGGTTGGATAATGATCCCTTCCCTCCCAACAATAAAACATGTAGGGAGGTTGGATAATGAACCCTTCCTACAATCAAACATGGGGGAGGTTGGATAATGAACCCTTCCTACAATCAAACATGGGGGAGGTTGGATAATGAACCCTTCCTACAATCAAACATGGAGGAGGTTGGATAATGAACCCTCCCTACAATCAAACATGGAGGAGGTTGGATAATGAACCCTCCCTACAATCAAACATGGGGGAGGTTGGATAATGAACCCTCCCTACAATCAAACATGGGGAGGTTGGATAATGAACCCTCCCTACAATCAAACATGGAGGAGGTTGGATAATGAACCCTCCCTACAATCAAATCAAATAATGGATAATGAACCCTCCATATAAGCAAACATGGGGGAGGTTGGATAATGAACCCTCCTTACAATCAAACATGGGGAGGGATAATGAACCCTCCCTACAATCAAACATGGGGAGGTTGGATAATGAACCCTTCCTACAATCAAACATGGGGGAGGTTAGATAATGAACCCTTCCCTCCCAACAATAAAACATGTGGGGAGGTTGGATAATGAACCCTTCCTACAATCAAACATGGGGGAGGTTGGATAATGAACCCTTCCTACAATCAAACATGGGGGAGGTTGGATAATGAACCCTACCTACAATCAAACATGGGGGAGGTTGGATAATGAACCCTCCCAACAATAAAACATGGGGGAGGTTGGATAATGAACCCTACCTACAATAAAACATGGGGGAGGTTGGATAATGATCCCTTCCCTCCCAACAATAAAACATGGGGGAGGTTGGATAATGATCCCTTCCCTCCCAACAATAAAACATGTGGGGAGGTTGGATAATGAACCCTTCCTACAATCAAACATGGGGGAGGTTGGATAATGAACCCTTCCTACAATCAAACATGGGGGAGGTTGGATAATGAACCCTTCCTACAATCAAACATGGAGGAGGTTGGATAATGAACCCTCCCTACAATCAAACATGGAGGAGGTTGGATAATGAACCCTCCCTACAATCAAACATGGGGGAGGTTGGATAATGAACCCTCCCTACAATAAAACATGGGGGAGGTTGGATAATGAACCCTTCCTACAATCAAACATGGGGGAGGTTGGATAATGAACCCTACCTACAATCAAACATGGGGGAGGTTGGATAATGAACCCTCCCAACAATAAAACATGGGGGAGGTTGGATAATGAACCCTACCTACAATAAAACATGGGGGAGGTTGGATAATGATCCCTTCCCTCCCAACAATAAAACATGGGGGAGGTTGGATAATGATCCCTTCCCTCCCAACAATAAAACATGTAGGGAGGTTGGATAATGAACCCTTCCTACAATCAAACATGGGGGAGGTTGGATAATGAACCCTTCCTACAATCAAACATGGGGGAGGTTGGATAATGAACCCTTCCTACAATCAAACATGGAGGAGGTTGGATAATGAACCCTCCCTACAATCAAACATGGAGGAGGTTGGATAATGAACCCTCCCTACAATCAAACATGGGGGAGGTTGGATAATGAACCCTCCCTACAATCAAACATGGGGAGGTTGGATAATGAACCCTCCCTACAATCAAACATGGAGGAGGTTGGATAATGAACCCTCCCTACAATCAAATCAAATAATGGATAATGAACCCTCCATATAAGCAAACATGGGGAGGTTGGATAATGAACCCTCCTTACAATCAAACATGGGGAGGTTGGATAATGAACCCTCCCTACAATCAAACATGGGGAGGTTGGATAATGAACCCTACCTACAATAAAACATGGGGGAGGTTGGATAATGAACCCTTCCTACAATAAAACATGGGGGAGGTTGGATAATGAACCCTACCTACAATCAAACATGGGGAGGTTGGATAATGAACCCTCCCAACAATAAAACATGGGGGAGGTTGGATAATGAACCCTACCTACAATAAAACATGGGGGAGGTTGGATATGATCCCTTCCCTCCCAACAATAAAACATGGGGAGGTTGGATAATGATCCCTTCCCCTCCCAACAATAAAACATGTAGGGAGGTTGGATAATGAACCCTTCCTACAATCAAACATGGGGGAGGTTGGATAATGAACCCTTCCTACAATCAAACATGGGGGAGGTTGGATAATGAACCCTTCCTACAATCAAACATGGAGGAGGTTGGATAATGAACCCTCCCTACAATCAAACATGGAGGAGGTTGGATAATGAACCCTCCCTACAATCAAACATGGGGGAGGTTGGATAATGAACCCTACCTACAATCAAACATGGGGAGGTTGGATAATGAACCCTCCCTACAATCAAACATGGGGAGGTTGGCTAATGAACCCTCCCTACAATCAAACATGGGGGAGGTTGGATAATGAACCCTCCCTACAATCAAACATGGGGAGGTTGGATAATGAACCCTCCCTACAATCAAACATGGGGAGGTTGGCTAATGAACCCTCCCTACAATCAAACATGGGGGAGGTTGGATAATGAACCCTCCCTACAATCAAACATGGGGAGGTTGGATAATGAACCCTCCCTACAATCAAACATGGGGGAGGTTGGATAATGAACCCTTCCTACAATCAAACATGGGGAGGTTGGATAATGAACCCTCCCTACAATCAAACATGGGGAGGTTGGCTAATGAACCCTCCCTACAATCAAACATGGGGAGGTTGGATAATGAACCCTTCCTGCAATCAAACATGGGGAGGTTGGATAATGAACCCTCCCTACAATCAAACATGGGGGAGGTTGGATAATGAACCCTACCTACAATCAAACATGGGGGAGGTTGGATAATGAACCCTCCCTACAATAAAACATGGGGGAGGTTGGATAATGAACCCTCCCTACAATCAAACATTGGGGAGGTTGGATAATCCCCTTCCTACAATCAAACATGGGGAGGTTGGATAATGAACCCTACCTACAATAAAACATGGGGGAGGTTGGATAATGAACCCTTCCTACAATCAAACATGGGGGAGGTTGGATAATGAACCCTACCTACAATCAAACATGGGGGAGGTTGGATAATGAACCCTCCCAACAATAAAACATGGGGAGGTTGGATAATGATCCCTTCCTCCCAACAATAAAACATGGGGGAGGTTGGATATGATCCCTTCCTCCCAACAATAAAACATGTGGGGAGGTTGGATAATGAACCCTTCCTACAATCAAACATGGGGGAGGTTGGATAATGAACCCTTCCTACAATCAAACATGGGGGAGGTTGGATAATGAACCCTCCTTACAATCAAACATGGGGGAGGTTGGATAATGAACCCTCCCTACAATCAAACATGGGGAGGTTGGATAATGAACCCTCCCTACAATCAAACATGGGGAGGTTGGATAATGAACCCTCCCTACAATAAAACATGGGGGAGGTTGGATAATGAACCCTCCCTACAATCAAACATGGGGGAGGTTGGATAATGAACCCTCCCTACAATCAAACATGGGGAGGTTGGATAATGAACCCTCCCTACAATCAAACATGGGGAGGTTGGCTAATGAACCCTCCCTACAATCAAACATGGGGGAGGTTGGATAATGAACCCTCCCTACAATCAAACATGGGGAGGTTGGATAATGAACCCTCCCTACAATCAAACATGGGGGAGGTTGGATAATGAACCCTTCCTACAATCAAACATGGGGAGGTTGGATAATGAACCCTCCCTACAATCAAACATGGGGAGGTTGGCTAATGAACCCTCCCTACAATCAAACATGGGGAGGTTGGATAATGAACCCTTCCTGCAATCAAACATGGGGAGGTTGGATAATGAACCCTCCCTACAATCAAACATGGGGGAGGTTGGATAATGAACCCTACCTACAATCAAACATGGGGGAGGTTGGATAATGAACCCTCCCTACAATAAAACATGGGGGAGGTTGGATAATGAACCCTCCCTACAATCAAACATTGGGGAGGTTGGATAATTAACCCTTCCTACAATCAAACATGGGGGAGGTTGGATAATGAACCCTACCTACAATAAAACATGGGGGAGGTTGGATAATGAACCCTTCCTACAATCAAACATGGGGGAGGTTGGATAATGAACCCTACCTACAATCAAACATGGGGGAGGTTGGATAATGAACCCTCCCAACAATAAAACATGGGGGAGGTTGGATAATGATCCCTTCCCTCCCAACAATAAAACATGGGGGAGGTTGGATAATGATCCCTTCCTCCCAACAATAAAACATGTGGGGAGGTTGGATAATGAACCCTTCCTACAATCAAACATGGGGGAGGTTGGATAATGAACCCTTCCTACAATCAAACATGGGGAGGTTGGATAATGAACCCTCCTTACAATCAAACATGGGGGAGGTTGGATAATGAACCCTCCCTACAATCAAACATGGGGAGGTTGGATAATGAACCCTCCCTACAATCAAACATGGGGAGGTTGGATAATGAACCCTCCCTACAATAAAACATGGGGGAGGTTGATAATGAACCCTTCCTACAATAAAACATGGGGAGGTTAGATAATGAACCCTCCCTACAATAAAACATGGGGAGGTTAGATAATGAACCCTCCCTACAATCAAACATGGGGGAGGTTGGATAATGAACCCCTCCCTCCCAACAATAAAACGTGGGGGAGGTTGGATAATGAACCCTCCCCTACAATAAAACATGGGGAGGTTGGATAATGAACCCTACCTACAATCAAACATGGGGGAGGTTGGATAATGATCCTTTCCCCCACTACAATAAAACTTGGGGGAGGTTGGATAATGAACCCTCCCTACAATACAACTTGGGGGAGGTTAGATAATGAACCCTCCCTACAATACAACTTGGGGGAGGTTGGATAATGAACCCTACCTACAATCAAACATGGGGGAGGTTGGATAATGAACCCTTCCTACAATCAAACATGGGGGAGGTTGGATAATGAACCCTACCTACAATAAAACATGGGGAGGTTGGATAATGAACCCTTCCTACAATCAAACATGGGGGAGGTTGGATAATGAACCCTACCTACAATCAAACATGGGGGAGGTTGGATAATGAACCCTCCCAACAATAAAACATGGGGGAGGTTGGATAA
>NW_027008959.1:0-7500 GCF_036934945.1 Oncorhynchus masou masou
GGATGGTCTGGTTAATATACCACTGTGCCAGGGGATGGTCTGGTTAATATAACACTGTACCAGGGGATGGTCTGGTTAATATAGCACTGTGCCAGGGGATGGTCTGGTTAATATAGCACTGTGCCATGGGATGGTCTGGTTAATATAACACTGTACCAGGGGATGGTCTGGTTAATATAACACTGTGCCAGGGGATGGTCTGGTTAATATAGCACTGTGCCAGGGGATGGTCTGGTTAATATAGCACTGTACCAGGGGATGGTCTGGTTAATATAACACTGTGCCAGGGGATGGTCTGGTTAATATAGCACTGTACCAGGGGATGGTCTGGTTAATATAGCACTGTACCAGGATGGTCTGGTTAATATAACACTGTGCCAGGGGATGGTCTGGTTATAGCACTGTGTTGGGGATGGTCTGGTTAATATAACACTGTGCCAGGGGATGGTCTGGTTAATATAGCACTGTGTTAGGGGATGGTCTGGTTAATATAGCACTGTGCCAGGGGATGGTCTGGTTAATATAACACTGTGCCAGGGGATGGTCTGGTTAATATAGCACTGTGCCAGGGGATGGTCTGGTTAATATAACACTGTGCCAGGGGATGGTCTGGTTAATATAGCACTGTGCCAGGGGATGGTCTGGTTAATATAGCACTGTACCAGGGGATGGTCTGGTTAATATAGCACTGTGCCAGGGGATGGTCTGGTTAATATAACACTGTGCCAGGGATGGTCTGGTTAAGTAGCACTGTGTTAGGGGATGGTCTGGTTAATATAGCACTGTACCAGGGGATGGTCTGGTTAATATAGCACTGTACCAGGGGATGGTCTGGTTAATATAACACTGTATTAGGGGATGGTCTGGTTAATATAGCACCATGCCAGGGGATGGTCTGGTTAATATAACACTGTATTAGGGGATGGTCTGGTTAATATAGCACTGTACCAGGGGATGGTCTGGTTAATATAGCACTGTACCAGGGGATGGTCTGGTTAATATAGCACTGTACCAGGGGATGGTCTGGTTAATATAGCACTGTGCCAGGGGATGGTCTGGTTAATATAACACTGTATTAGGGGATGGTCTGGTTAATATAGCACTGTACCAGGGGATGGTCTGTTAATATAGCACTGTACCAGGGATGGTCTAGTTAATATAGCACTGTACCAGGGGATGGTCTGGTTAATATAGCACCATGCCAGGGGATGGTCTGGTTAATATAACACTGTATTAGGGGATGGTCTGGTTAATATAGCACTGTACCAGGGGATGGTCTGGTTAATATAGCACTGTACCAGGGGATGGTCTGGTTAATATAGCACTGTACCAGGGGATGTTTGCTAATCTAACACTGTACCAGGGGATGGTCTGGTTAATATAGCACTGTACCAGGGGATGGTCTGGTTAATATAGCACTGTACCAGGGATGGTCTGGTTAATATAACACTGTACCAGGGGATGGTCTGGTTAATATAACACTGTACCAGGGGATGGTCTGGTTAATATAGCACTGTACCAGGGGATGGTCTGGTTAATATAACACTGTACCAGGGATGGTCTGGTTAATATATTACTGTACCAGGATGGTCTGGTTAATATAACACTGTACCAGGGGATGGTCTGGTTAATATAGCACTGTACCAGGGGATGGTCTGGTTAATATAGCACTGTGTCAGGGGATGGTCTGGTTAATATAACACTGTACCAGGGGATGGTCTGGTTAATATAGCACTGTACCAGGGGATGGTCTGGTTGATATAGCACTGTACCAGGGGATGGTCTGGTTAATATAGCACTGTACCAGGGGATGGTCTGGTTAATATAGCACTGTACCATGGGATGGTCTGGTTAATATAGCACTCTACCAGGGATGGTCTGGTTAATATAACACTGTACCAGGGGATGGTCTGGTTAATATAGCACTGTACCAGGGGATGGTCCTGGTAAATATAACACTGTACCAGGGATGGTCTGGTTAATATAGCACTGTACCAGGGGATGGTCTGGTTAATATAGCACTGTACCAGGGGATGGTCTGGTTAATATAGCACTGTGCCAGGGGATGGTCTGGTTAATATAGCACTGTACCAGGGAATGGTCTGGTTAATATAACACTGTACCAGGATGGTCTGGTTATATATAGCACTGTACCAGGGGATGGTCTGGTTAATATAACACTGTGCCAGGGGATGGTCTGGTTAATATAACACTGTACCAGGGATGGTCTGGTTAATATAACACTGTACCAGGGGATGGTCTGGTTAATATAGCACTGTACCAGGGGATGGTCTGGTTAATATAGCACCATACCAGGGGATGGTCTGGTTAATATAGCACTGTACCAGGGGATGGTCTGGTTAATATAGCACTGTACCAGGGGATGGTCTGGTTAATATAGCACTGTGCCAGGGGATGGTCTGGTTAATATAGCACTGTACCAGGGGATGGTCTGGTTAATATAGCACTGTGTCAGGTGATGGTCTGGTTAATATAGCACTGTACCAGGGGATGGTCTGGTTAATATAACACTGTGCCATGCCAGGGGATGGTCTGGTTAATATAGCACTGTACCAGGGGATGGTCTGGTTAATATAGCACTGTACCAGGAGATGGTCTGGTTAATATAACTGTGTCGTACTTGGGGATGGTCTGGTTAATATAGCACTGTACCAGGGGATGGTCTAGTTATTATAGCACTGTGTCAGGGGATGGTCTGGTTAATATAGCACTGTGTCAGGGGATGGTCTGGTTAATATAGCACTGTACCAGGGGATGGTCTGCTATTAATATAACACTGTACCAGGGGATGGTCTAGTTAATATAGCACTGTACCAGGGGATGGTCTGTTAATATAGCACTGTACCAGGGGATGGTCTAGTTAATATAGCACTGTGTCAGGGGATGGTCTGGTTAATATAGCCACTGTACCAGGGGATGGTCTGGTTAATATAACACTGTGCCAGGGGATGGTCTGGTTAATATAGCACTGTACCAGGGGATGGTCTGGTTAATATAGCACTGTGTCAGGGGATGGTTCTGGTTAATATAACACTGTGCCAGGGGGATGGTCTGGTTAATATAGCACTGTGTTGGGGATGGTCTGGTTAATATAGCACTGTACCAGGGGATGGTCTGGTTAATATAGCACTGTACCAGGGGATGGTCTGGTTAATATAACACTGTACCAGGGGATGGTCTGGTTAATATAGCACTGTACCAGGGGATGGTCTAGTTAATATAGCAGGGGATGGTCTGGTTAATATAGCACTGTACCAGGGGATGGTCTAGTTAATATAGCACTGTGCCAGGGGATGGTCTGGTTAATATAGCAGGGGATGGTCTGGTTAATATAGCACTGTACCAGGGGATGGTCTGGTTAATATAGCACTGTACCAGGGGATGGTCTAGTTAATATAGCACTGTGCCAGGGGATGGTCTGGTTAATATAGCACTGTACCAGGGGATGGTCTGGTTAATATAACACTGTACCAGGGGATGGTCTGGTTAATATAGCACTGTACCAGGGGATGGTCTAGTTAATATAGCAGGGGATGGTCTGGTTAATATAGCACTGTGTTGGGGATGGTCTGGTTAATATAGCACTGTGCCAGGGGATGGTCTGGTTAATATAGCAGGGGATGGTCTGGTTAATATAGCACTGTACCAGGGGATGGTCTGGTTAATATAGCACTGTACCAGGGGATGGTCTGGTTAATATAGCACTGTACCAGGGGATGGTCTGGTTAATATAACACTGTACCAGGGGATGGTCTAGTTAATATAGCAGGGGATGGTCTGGTTAATATAGCACTGTACCAGGGGATGGTCTGGTTAATATAGCAGGGGATGGTCTTGTTAATATAGCACTGTACCAGGGGATGGTCTGGTTAATATAGCACTGTACCAGGGGATGGTCTGGTTAATATAGCACTGTACCAGGGGATGGTCTGGTTAATATAGCACTGTACCAGGGGATGGTCTGGTTAATATAACACTGTACCAGGGGATGGTCTAGTTAATATAGCACTGTGTCAGGGGATGGTCTGGTTAATATAACACTGTACCAGGGGATGGTATGGTTAATATAGCACTGTACCAGGGGATGGTCTGGTTAATATAGCACTGTACCAGGGGATGGTCTGGTTAATATAGCACTGTACCAGGGGATGGTCTGGTTAATATAGCACTGTACCAGGATGGTCTGGTTAATATAGCACTGTACCAGGGGATGGTCTGGTTAATATAGCAGTGTACCAGGGGATGGTCTGGTTAATATAGCACTGTACCAGGGGATGGTCTGGTTAATATAGCAGTGTACCAGGGATGGTCTGGTTAATATAGCACTGTACCAGGGGATGGTCTGGTTAATATAGCACTGTACCAGGGGATGGTCTGGTTAATATAGCACTGTACCAGGGGATGGTCTGGTTAATATAGCAGTGTACCAGGGGATGGTCTGGTTAATATAACATTGCACCATGCCAGGGGATGGTCTGGTTAATATAGCACTGTACCAGGGGATGGTCTGGTTAATATAGCACTGTACAGGGGATGGTCTGGTTAATATAGCAGTGTACCAGGGGATGGTCTGGTTAATATAGCACTGTACCAGGGGATGGTCTGGTTAATATAGCACTGTGCCAGGGGATGGTCTGGTTAATATAGCACTGTGCCGGGGGGATGGTCTGGTTAATATAGCACTGTGTTAGGGGATGGTCTGGTTAATATAACACTGTGCCAGGGGATGGTCTGGTTAATATAGCACTGTACCAGGGGATGGTCTGGTTAATATAGCACTGTACCAGGGGATGGTCTGTTAATATAGCACTGTGCCAGGGGATGGTCTGGTTAATATAACACTGTACCAGGGGATGGTCTGGTTAATATAGCACTGTGCCAGGGGATGGTCTGGTTAATATAGCACTGTGCCAGGGGATGGTCTGGTTAATATAACACTGTGACAGGGGATGGTCTGGTTAATATAACACTGTACCAGGGGATGGTCTAGTTAATATAACACTGTACCAGGGGATGGTCTGGTTAATATAGCACTGTGCCAGGGGATGGTCTGGTTAATATAGCACTGTGCCAGGGGATGGTCTGGTTAATATATCACTGCACCAGGGGATGGTCTGGTTAATATAACACTGTACCAGGGGATGGTCTAGTTAATATAACACTGTACCAGGGGATGGTCTGGTTAATATAGCACTGTACCAGGGGATGGTCTGGTTAATATAACACTGTGCCAGGGGATGGTCTGGTTAATATAGCACTGTGTCAGGGGATGGTCTGGTTAATATAGCACTGTGCCAGGGGATGGTCTGGTTAATATAGCACTGTACCAGGGGATGGTCTGGTTAATATAGCACTGTACCAGGGGATGGTCTGGTTAATATAACACTGTACCAGGGGATGGTCTTGTTAATATAACACTGTGATATGCCAGGGGATGGTCTTGTTAATATAACACTGTGTCATGCCAGGGGATGGTCTGGTTAATATAGCACTGTGCCAGGGGATGGTCTGGTTAATATAGCACTGTACCAGGGGATGGTCTGGTTAATATAGCACTGTACCAGGGCATGGTCTGGTTAATATAGCACTGTACCAGGGGATGGTCTGGTTAATATAGCACTGTGCCAGGGGATGGTCTGGTTAATATAGCAGGGGATGGTCTGGTTAATATAGCACTGTGCCAGGGGATGGTCTGGTTAATATAGCACTGTGCCAGGGGATGGTCTGGTTAATATAGCACTGTACCAGGGGATGGTCTGGTTAATATAGCACTGTACCAGGGGATGGTCTGGTTAATATAGCACTGTACCAGGGGATGGTCTGGTTAATATAGCACTGTACCAGGGGATGGTCTGGTTAATATAGCACTGTACCAGAGGATGGTCTGGTTAATATAACACTGTACCAGGGGATGGTCTGGTTAATATAGCACTGTACCAGGGGATGGTCTGGTTAATATAGCACTGTACCAGGGGATGGTCTGGTTAATATAGCACTGTACCAGGGGATGGTCTGTTAATATAGCACTGTACCAGGGGATGGTCTGGATTAATATAGCACTGTACCAGGATGGTCTGGTTAATATAACACTGTACCAGGGGATGGTCTGGTTAATATAGCACTGTGCCAGGGGATGGTCTGGTTAATATAGCACTCTGCCAGGGGATGGTCTGGTTAATATAGCACTGTACCAGGGGATGGTCTGGTTAATATAGCACTGTGCCAGGGGATGGTCTGGTTAATATAGCACTGTGTCAGGGGATGGTCTGGTTAATATAGCACTGTACCAGGGGATGGTCTGGTTAATATAGCACTGTGTTGGGGATGGTCTAGTTAATATAGCACTGTGCCAGGGGATGGTCTGGTTAATATAGCGCTGTGCCAGGGGATGGTCTGGTTAATATAGCACTGTGCCAGGGGATGGTCTGGTTAATATAACACTGTACCAGGGGATGGTCTGGTTAATATAGCACCGTGCCAGGGGATGGTCTGGTTAATATAGCACTGTGTCAGGGGATGGTCTGGTTAATATAGCACTGTACCAGGGGATGGTCTGGTTAATATAGCACTGTACCAGGGGATGGTCTGGTTAATATAGCACTGTACCAGGGGATGGTCTGGTTAATATAACACTGTGCCAGGGGATGGTCTGGTTAATATAACACTGTACCAGGGGATGGTCTGGTTAATATAGCACTGTACCAGGGGATGGTCTGGTTAATATATCACTGTACCAGGGGATGGTCTGGTTAATATAGCACTGTACCAGGGGATGGTCTGGTTAATATAGCACTGTACCAGGGGATGGTCTGGTTAATATAGCACTGTACCAGGGGATGGTCTGGTTAATATAGCACTGTACCAGGGGATGGTCTGGTTAATATAGCACTGTGCCAGGGGATGGTCTGGTTAATATAGCACTGTGCCAGGGGATGGTCTGGTTAATATAACACTGTACCAGGGGATGGTCTGGTTAATATAACACTGTACCAGGGGATGGTCTGGTTAATATAGCACTGTGTTAGGGGATGGTCTGGTTAATATAGCACTGTACCAGGGGATGGTTAATATAGCACTGTACCAGGGGATGGTCTGGTTAATATAGCACTGTGCCAGGGGATGGTCTGGTTAATATAGCACTCTGCCAGGGGATGGTCTGGTTAATATAACACTGTACCAGGGGATGGTCTGGTTAATATAACACTGTACCAGAGGATGGTCTGGTTAATATAACACTGTACCAGGGGATGGTCTGGTTAATATAGCACTGTGCCAGGGGATGGTCTGGTTAATATAACACTGTACCAGGGGATGGTCTGGTTAATATAGCACTGTACCAGGGGATGGTCTGGTTAATATAGCACTCTGCCAGGGGATGGTCTGGTTAATATAGCACTCTGCCAGGGGATGGTCTGGTTAATATAGCACTGTACCAGGGGATGGTCTGGTTAATATAACACTGTACCAGGGGATGGTCTG
>NW_027008959.1:10000-27500 GCF_036934945.1 Oncorhynchus masou masou
GTGAGGAAGGAGGAGGTGAGAGAGGAGGAGGGGGAGGGAGGGGGGTGAGAAGGAGGAGGTGAGAGAGAGGAGGGAGGGAGGGAAAGGGAGGGGTGAGAAGGAGGAGGTGAGAGAGAGGAGGAGGAGGGAGGGAGGGAGGGGGAGAAGGAGGGGTGAGAGGAGGAGGGAGGGGTGAGAAGGAGAGGTGAGAGAGGAGGAGGAGGAAGAGGGGTGAGGGAGGGGTGAGAAGGAGGGAGGGAGGGACGGAGGGGAGGGAGGGGTGAGAAGGAGGACGTGAGAGAGAGGAGAGGAGGAGGGGGTGAAGGAGGAGGTGAGAGAGAGAGGAGGGGGGAGGGTGGGGAGGTGTGAGAAGGAGGACGTGAGAGAGAGGAGGATCGAGGGAGGGAGGGGTGGTGAGAAGGAGGACGGAGAGAGAGGAGGAGGAGGGAGGGAGGGGTGAGAAGCAGGACGGTGAGAGAGAGGGAGGAGGGAGGGAGCGGGAGAAGCAGGACGTGAGAGGAGGAGGGAGGGAGGGAGGGGGGTGAGAAGGAGGACGTGAGGAGGATCGAGGGAGGGAGGGAGAGGGGTGAGAAGGAGGATGTGAGAGAGAGGAGGAGGGAGGGAGGGAGGGAGGGGTGAGAAGGAGGAGGTGAGAGAGAGGAGAGGAGGGAGGGAGGGGTGGAGGGGAGGGAGAGGAGGAGGAGGGGAGGGGGGGGTGAGAGGGAGGAGGTGAGAGAGAGGAGGAGGGAGGGACGGAGGGAGGGAGGGGTGAGAAGGAGGACGTGAGAGAGAGGAGGAGGAGGGAGGGAGGGGTGAGAAGGAGGAGGTGAGAGAGAGGAGGAGGGGGAGGGAGGGAGGTGTGAGAAGGAGGACGTGAGAGAGAGGAGGATCGAGGGAGGGATGGGTGAGAAGAAGGACGTGAGAGGAGGAGGAGGAGGGAGGGAGGGGGTGAGAAGGAGGAGGTTAGAGAGAGGAGGATCGAGGGAGGGAGGGAGGGGGTGAGAAGGAGGACGTGAGAGAGGAGGAGGAGGGAGGGAGGGGTGGAGGAGGACGTGAGAGAGAGGAGGAGGAGGGAGGGAGGGAGGGGTGAGAAGTAGGAGGTGAGGGAGGATCGAGGGAGGGAGGGAGGGGTGAGAAGGAGGATGTGAGAGAGAGGAGGAGGAGGGAGGGAGGGAGGGGTGAGAAGGAGGACGTGAGAGAGAGGAGGAGGAGGGAGGGAGGGGTGAGAAGGAGGATGTGAGAGAGAGGAGGAGGGAGGGAGGGAGGGGTGAGAAGGAGGACGTGAGAGAGAGGAGGAGGAGGGAGGGAGGGGTGAGAAGGAGGACGTGAGAGAGAGGAGGAGGAGGGAGGGAGGGGTGAGAAGGAGGACGTGAGAGAGAGGAGGAGGGAGGGAGGGAGGGAGGGAGGGAGGGAGGGAGGGAGGGGGTTACCTGTACCCTGTGGCCCCGCCCCTCCCTCCTTGGCATTAGGTAAACACTAGGCCACCTTTGGAACCTGAGCACACACACTCTGCAGGCAGGTAGAGTGTGACAGCATCACAGATTGTCAGAGAGCGGACAGACAGCAAGAGGCTCCTTGGTTTGGACAGAGAGGGGACAGACAGCCTGAGGCTCCTTGGTTTGGACAGAGAGGGGACAGACAGCCTGAGGCTCCTTGGTTTGGACAGAGAGCGGACAGACAGCCTGAGGCTCCTTGGTTTGGACAGAGAGGGGACAGACAGCCTGAGGCTCCTTGGTTTGGACAGAGAGGGGACAGACAGCCTGAGGCTCCTTGGTTTGGACAGAGAGGGGACAGACAGCCTGAGGCTCCTTGGTTTGGACAGAGAGGGGACAGACAGCAAGAGGCTCCTTGGTTTGGACAGAGAGGGGACAGACAGCCTGAGGCTCCTTGGTTTGGACAGAGAGGGGACAGACAGCCTGAGGCTCCTTGGTTTGGACAGAGAGGGGACAGACAGCAAGAGGCTCCTTGGTTTGGACAGAGAGGGGACAGACAGCAAGAGGCTCCTTGGTTTGGACAGCTTGCCTCACTGCTCCAGACAGGTAAAACTTCAATGACTGTGTTTTACTCTCTAATGGGTTGTGTTACTATGAAGTGTGTATGTGTGTGTTCTGGTTGGGTGTGTGTGTTCTGGTGTGTGTGTGTGTGTTCTGGTTGTGTGTGTGTGTTCTGGTGTGTTTGTGTGTGCTCTGGTTGAGTGTGTGTGTTCTGGTTGTGTGTGTGTGTGTTCTGGTTGAGTGTGTGTGTGTGTGTGTTCTGGTGTGTTTGTGTGTGTTCTGGTTGAGTGTGTGTGTTCTGGTTGTGTGTGTGTGTTCTGGTTGAGTGTGTGTGCTCTGGTTGTGTGTGTGTGTTCTGGTTGTGTGTGTGTGTGTTCTGGTTGTGTGTGTGTGTGTTCTGGTTGAGTGTGTGTGTTCTGGTGTGTGTGTGTGTTCTGGTTGAGTGTGTGTGTGTTCTGGTTGAGTGTGTGTGTTCTGGTTGTGTGTGTGTGTTCTGGTTGTGTGTGTGTTCTGGTGTGTTTGTGTGTGTTCTGGTTGAGTGTGTGTGTTCTGGTTGTGTGTGTGTGTTCTGGTTGTGTGTGTGTGTTCTGGTTGAGTGTGTGTGTGTTCTGGTTGTGTGTGTGTGTGTTTTGGTTGTGTGTGTGTGTGTTCTGGTTGTGTGTGTGTGTTCTGGTGTGTTTGTGTGTGTTCTGGTTGAGTGTGTGTGTTCTGGTTGAGTGTGTGTGTTCTGGTTGAGTGTGTGTGTGTTCTGGTTGTGTGTGTGTGTGTGTTCTGGTTGTGTGTGTGTGTTCTGGTTGTGTGTGTGTGTGTTCTGGTTGCGTGTGTGTGTGTTCTGGTTGCGTGTGTGTGTGTTCTGGTTGCGTGTGTGTGTGTTCTGGTTGCGTGTGTGTGTGTGTTCTGGTTGAGTGTGTGTGTTCTGGTTGAATCGTTGAATAAGTGTTATTATGGTCTGGTTAGTGTTATTATGGTCTGGTTAGTGTTATTATGGTCTGATTAGTGTTTTTATGATCTGGTTAGTGTTATTATGGTCTGGTTAGTGTTATTATGGTCTGGTTAGTGTTATTATGGTCTGGTTAGTGTTGTTATGGTAATATCTGGTTAGTGTTATTATGGTCTGGTTAGTGTTATTATGGTAATGGTTAGTGTTATTATGGTCTGGTTAGTGTTATTATGGTCTGGTTAGTGTTATTATGGTCTGGTTAGTGTTATTATGGTCTGGTTAGTGTTATTATGGTCTGGTTAGTGTTATTATGGTCTGGTTAGTGTTATTATGGTCTGGTTAGTGTTATTATGGTCTGGTTAGTATTATTATGTTCTGGTTAGTGTTATTATGGTCTGGTTAGTGTTATTATGGTCTGGTTAGTGTTATTATGGTCTGGTTAGTGTTATTATGGTCTGGTTAGTGTTGTTATGGTAATATCCAGACCACTGGTTAGTGTTATTATGGTCTGGTTAGTGTTATTATGGTCTGGTTAGTGTTATTATGGTCTGGTTAGTGTTATTATGGTCTGGTTAGTGTTATTATGGTCTGGTTAGTGTTATTATGGTAATATCCAGACCACTGGTGAGTGTTATTATGGTCTGGTTAGTGTTGTTATGGTAATATCCATACCACTGGTTAGTGTTATTATGGTCTGGTTAGTGTTATTATGGTCTGGTTAGTGTTATTATGGTCTGGTTAGTGTTGTTATGGTAATATCCATACCACTGGTTAGTGTTATTATGGTCTGGTTAGTGTTATTATGGTAATATCCAGACCACTGGTGAGTGTTATTATGGTCTGGTTAGTGTTATTATGGTCTGGTTAGTGTTATTATGGTCTGGTTAGTGTTATTATGGTCTGGTTAGTGTTATTATGGTCTGGTTAGTGTTATTATGGTCTGGTTAGTGTTATTATGGTCTGGTTAGTGTTATTATGTTCTGGTTAGTGTTATTATGGTCTGGTTAGTGTTATTATGGTCTGGTTAGTGTTATTATGGTCTGGTTAGTGTTATTATGGTCTGGTTAGTGTTGTTATGGTAATATCCAGACCACTGGTTAGTGTTATTATGGTCTGGTTAGTGTTATTATGGTCTGGTTAGTGTTATTATGGTCTGGTTAGTGTTATTATGGTAATATCCATACCACTGGTTAGTGTTGTTATGGTAATATCCATACCACTGGTTAGTGTTATTATGGTCTGGTTAGTGTTATTATGGTCTGGTTAGTGTTATTATGGTCTGGTTAGTGTTGTTATGGTAATATCCATACCACTGGTTAGTGTTATTATGGTCTGGTTAGTGTTGTTATGGTAATATCCAGACCGCTGGTTAGTGTTATTATGGTCTGGTTAGTGTTATTATGGTCTGGTTAGTGTTATTATGGTCTGGTTAGTGTTATTGTGGTGGATATTTCCGGTCCATTCTCTATATGTATTGTGTAATATATAATCTGACCTGTTCTTTTGGTTCCACTGTGAAATAGAGGTGTGAGATTGTAGAGGGAGTTTTTCCTAACCACCGTGCATCTACACCTGCATTGCTTGCTGTTTGGGGTTTTAGGCTGGGTTTCTGTACAGCACTTTGAGATATCAGCTGATGTACGAAGGGCTATATAAATAAATTTGATTTGATTTGATTTGATTTGATTAGATGTTATATCTTCCCTGATACAATAAGAAGCTTTGTACCAGTTCCACTGTAGCAGGAAGCTGATGATTTTGAATACAGAGAGTTGTATTGATGGTTCAGTTGTGATGGTTCACTAGTGATGGGTCAGTAGTGATGGTTCAGTAGTGATGATTCAGTAGTGATGGTTCACTAGTGATGATTCAGTCGTGATGGGTCAGTAGTGAAGGTTCAGTAGTGATGGGTCAGTAGTGAGGGTTTAGTAGTGAAGGTTCAGTAGTGATGGGTCGGTAGTGAAGGTTCAGTAGTGATGGGTCAGTAGTGAAGGTTCAGTAGTGATGGTTCAGAAGGGATGGTTCAGTTGTGATGATTCAGTAGTGATGGGTCGGTAGTGAATGTTCAGTAGTGATGGTTCAGAAGGGATGGTTCAGTTGTGATGATTCAGTAGTGATGGGTCAGTAGTGAAGGTTCAGTAGTGATGGGTCAGTAGTGATGACTCAGTAGTGATGGGTCGGTAGTGATGGTTCACTAGTGATGATTCAGTAGTGATGGGTCAGCAGTGAAGGTTCAGTAGTGATGGGTCAGTAGTGATGATTCAGTAGTGATGGGTCGGAAGTGATGGTTCACTAGTGATGATTCAGAAGGGATGGGTCAGTAGTGAAGGTTCAGAAGGGATGGGTCAGTTGTGATGATTCAGTAGTGATGGTTCACTAGTGATGATTCAGTAGTGAAGGTTCAGTAGTGATGATTCAGAAGGGATGGTTCAGTTGTGATGATTCAGTAGTGATTGGTCACTAGTGATAATTCAGAATTGAAGGTTCAGTAGTGAAGGTTCAGTAGTGATGTATCAGTAGTGATGGGTCAGTAGTGAAGGTTCAGTAGTGATGGGTCGGTAGTGAAGGTTCAGTAGTGATGGTTCAGAAGGGATGGGTCGGTAGTGAAGGTTCAGTAGTGATGGGTCAGTAGTGAAGGTTCAGTAGTGATTGTTCGGTAGGGATGGTTCAGTTGTGATGGGTCGGTAATGAAGGTTCAGTAGTGATGGTTCAGTAGTGATGGTTCACTAGTGATGAAACAGTAGTGATGGGTCAGTAGTGATGATTCAGTAGTGATGGGTCGGTAGTGAAGGTTCAGTAGTGATGGTTCACTAGTGATGATTCAGTAGTGATGATTCAGTAGTGATGGTTCACTAGTGATGATTCAGTAGTGATGGGTCAGTAGTGATGATTCAGTAGTGATGGGTCAGTAGTGATGATTCAGTAGTGATGGGTCAGAAGTGATGGTTCAGAAGTGATGGTTCAGTAGTGATGGTTCAGTAGTGATGGTTGTGATAGTGTGATGTAGTGATGGCCCATAGTGTACTACATTAGACCAGAGCCCATAGTGTACTACATTAGACCAGAGCCCATAGTGTACTACATTAGACCAGAGCCCATAGTGTACTACATTAGACCAGAGCCCATAGTGTATAGACCAGAGCCCATAGTGTACTACATTAGACCAGAGCCCATAGTGTATAGACCAGAGCCCATAGTGTACTACATTAGACCAGAGCCCATAGTGTGCTACATTAGACCAGAGCCCATAGTGTACTACATTAGACTGGAGCCCATAGTGTACTACACTAGACCAGAGCACATAGTGTACTACACTAGACCAGGGCCAATAGTGTATAGACCAGAGGCCATAGTGTATTGACCAGAGCCCATAGTGTACTACATTAGACCAGAGCCCATAGTGTACTACATTAGACCAGAGCCCATAGAGTACTACACTAGACCAGAGGCCATAGTGTATCGACCAGACCCATAGTGTATAGACCAGAGGCCATAGTGTACTACATTAGACCAGGGCCCATAGTGTACTAAATTAGACCAGAGCCCATAGTCTATACACCAGAGGCCATAGTGTACTACATTAGACCAGAACCCATAGTGTACTACTTTAGACCAGAGCCCATAGTGAACTACATTAGACCAGAGCTCATAGTGTATAGACCAGAGGCCATAGTGAACTACATTAGACCAGAGCCCATAGTGTATAGACCAGAGCCCATAGTGTACTACATTAGACCAGAGCCCATAGTGTATAGACCAGAGGCCATAGTGAACTACATTAGACCAGAGCCCATAGTGAACTACATTAGACCAGAGCCCATAGTGTATATCCCAGAGGCCATAGTGTATTACATTAGACCAGGGCCCATAGTGAACTACATTAGACCAGAGCCCATAGTGTATAGACCAGAGCCCATAGTGTATTACATTAGACCAGGGCCCATAGTGTGCTACATAAGACCAGAGCCCATAGTGAACTACATTAGACCAGAGCCCATAGTGTATAGACCAGAGGCCATACTGTACTACATTAGACCAGAGCCCATAGTGTATAGACCAGAGGCCATAGTGTACTACATTAGACCAGAGCCCATAGTGTACTACATTAGACCTGAGCCCATAGTGTATAGACCAGGGCCCATAGTCTATAGACCAGAGGCCATAGTGTACTACATTAGACCAGGGCCCATAGTCTATAGACCAGAGGCCATAGTGTACTACATTAGACCAGGGCCCATAGTGTATAGACCAGGGCCCATAGTGTACTACATTAGACCAGAGCCCATAGTGTACTACACTAGACCAGAGGCCATAGTGTGCTACATTAGACCAGAGCCCATAGTGTACTACACTAGACCAGAGGCCATAGTGTGCTACATTAGACCAGAGGCCATCGTATATAGACCAGAGCCCATAGTGTACTACATTAGACCAGAGCCCATAGTGTACTACACTAGACCAGAGCCCATAGTGTATATCCCAGAGGCCATAGTGTACTACATTAGACCAGAGCCCATAGTGTACTACACTAGACCAGAGGCCATAGTGTACTACACTGGACCAGAGTCCATAGTGTACTACATTAGACCAGGGCCCATAGTGTATAGACCAGTGTCCATAGTGTACTACATTAGACCATGGCCTTGTCCTGTAGTGTTGAACCGGGGCCCGTAGTGTACTATTTGGGACCCGTGTCTGACGGACCTGTAGTGTTGAACCGGGGCCTGTAGTGTTGAACCGGGGCCTGTAGTGTTGAACCGGGGCCTGTAGTGTTGACCCGGGGAATGTAGTGTTGAACCAGGGCCCGTAGTGTTGAACCGGGGCCTGTAGTGTTGAACCGGGGCCTGTAGTGTTGGACCGGGGCTGGTAGTGTTGAAGCGGGGCCCGTAGTGTCGAGCCGGGGCCTGTAGTGTCGAACCGGGGCCTGTAGTGTTGAACCGGGGCTGGTAGTGTTGAAGCGGGGCCTGTAGTGTCGAACCGGGGCTGTAGTGTTGAGCCGGGGCCTGTAGTGTTGAACCGGGGCTGGTAGTGTTGAAGCGGGGCCTGTAGTGTCGAACCGGGGCTGTAGTGTTGAGCCGGGGCCTGTAGTGTTGAACCGGGGCCTGTAGTGTTGAACCGGGGCCTGTAGTGTTGAACCGGGGCGTAGATCGGTTGTTTCCACAGAACTACTGATAACAACATGCTTTGTCTTTAACGCCACTTTCAATCTCATTATTTTAACATGAATTTGGTGTTTGAGCAATACGCTGTCTGAGGGTGACAGAGATAGTTGGTGTGTGTGTGTGTGTGTGTATGTGTGTTTGTGTGTGTGTGTGTGTGTGTGTGTGTGTGTGTGTGTGTGTGTGTGTGTGTGTGTGTGTGTGTGTGTGTAAAACCTTTATCAGTGGTCCCAACACGTGGTTTAAAATGCGATGTCAAACAGAGGCACAACACAGCATGGATGACCCTCACACACACACACACACACACACACACACACACACACACACACACACACACAGTGAAGTTTTTATCAGCGGTGTGACGGCATCAGTATTACGGGTGATAGTAGGAAACAATGTCTGCTCTGGCCTTGAGGACGACGCTTGCTGATTAGCTGAAGGAATGTGTTTCGTCTGAGGAAGCTAAGCCGGCTAACGCTAGCTCATAACCTAGAGTTAGTTCATGGTGCTATCTCAGAACGCTAGCTCATTACACAAGTAATGCTAGCATATAATGCTATAATGCGTATAATGTTAACCCGTAGTGCTAACTCATAATCCTAACCCATAAATATAACTCCTAGTGCTAGCACGTGAAGCTACATCCTTATCCTAGCCCATGAAGCTAATTTATAATCCTAAAATAACTCCTAGTGCTAGCCCATGAAGTTAACTCATAATCCTAGCCCATTAAGCTAACTCCTAGTGCTAGCCCATTAAGCTAACTCCTAGTGCTAGCCCATAAAACTAACTCATAGTGCTAGCCCATGAGGTTAACTCATAATCCAAGCCCATAATGTTAACTCCTAGTGCTAGCCCATCAAGCTAACTCCTAGTGCTATTCCATAAAGCTAACTCCTAATCCTAGCCCATAAAGCTCTCCTAGTGCCAGCGTACCAAGCTAACTCCTAGTACTAGCCCATGAAGCTAACTCCTAGTGCTAGCCCATAAAGCTAACTCCTATTGCTAGCCCATCAAGCTAACTCCTAGTGCTAGCCCATGAAGCTAACTCCTAGTGCTAGCCCATGAAGCTAACTCCTAGTGCTAGCCCATGAAGCTAACTCCTAATGCTAGCCCATTAAGCTAACTCCTAATGCTAGCCCATGAAGCTAACTCCTAGTGCTAGCCCATGAAGCTAACTCCTAGTACTAGCCCATGAAGCTAACTCCTAGTGCTAGCCCATAAAGCTAACTCATATTGCTAGCCCATCAAGCTAACTCCTAGTGCTAGCCCATGAAGCTAACTCCTAGTGCTAGCCCATGAAGCTAACTCCTAATGCTAGCCCATGAAGCTAACTCCTAGTGCTAGCCCATTAAGCTAACTCCTAATGCTAGCCCATGAAGCTAACTCCTAGTGCTAGCCCATGAAGCTAACTCCTAGTGCTGGCCCATTAAGCTAACTCCTAATGCTGGCCCATTAAGCTAACTCCTAATGCTAGCCCATGAAGCTAACTCCTGTTGCTAGCCCATGAAGTGAATTCCACCCTACAACTGTACCATGGCACTTGGTGTTTATAAAGTGTTGCACGTTAGTCCTCTCTAGTGTGGCCTGATAACAACAGGCCTGCGACGTGACGCCGCGCCAGCAGCCATTTTGTGGAAGTACAGCATCATAAAGTCATGTAATGGAGGTCATGACTCAGCAGGATGAGGATCTCCATGGTTACAGCTGTTATTCTCCATTGTGATTGGTCGGAGAGGTTCGTTTTGTTAGATTGTTGCGAGACTAACCTGAGACGCAGAGAGAGAGCAGAATGACGACGCCCACAGAAGATAAGCGGGTCATTAGGTTGAGACACTTTACTGAGCTGATAAAAACACACTCAACATTGTACTGTCATACGAAGGCATGAGAATGATCAGAGTGGTTAGTTGGAGAACACAACATGAGAATGATCAGATTGGTTAGTTGGAGAACACAACATGAGAATGATCAGAGTGGTTAGTTTGAGAACACAACATGAGAATGATCAGTGGTTAGTTGGAGAACACAACATGGGAATGATCAGATTGGTTAGTTGGAGAACACAACATGAGAATGATCAGAGTGGTTAGTTTGAGAACACAACATGAGAATGATCAGAGTGGTTAGTTGGAGAACACAACATGAGAATGATCAGTGGTTAGTTGGAGAACACAGTATGAGAATGATCAGATTGGTTAGTTGGAGAACACAACATGAGAATGATCAGAGTGGTTAGTTGGAGAACACAACATGGGAATGATCAGATTGGTTAGTTGGAGAACACAACATGAGAATGATCAGAGGGGTGGCTCGGTAAATTAACTGAATACAACCTGAAGTGTGTGTGTGTGTGTGTGTGTGTGTGTGTGTGTGTGTGTGTGTGTGTGTGTGTGTGTGTGTGTGTGTGTGTGTGTGTGTGTGTGTGTGTGTGTGTGTGTGTCGATGGGCCAGTTTCACATTTGAAGAGCTTTCTAGTGCCAGGCAGGTGAGGGTTGAAGAGGTCGAGGGAACACTTGGTTCTCTCCTTCCCCTCCTCCCTTCTTCCACTCCTCTCCCTCTCTGCCTTCTTTAATGCCTCTCCTTGTTCGCTCTCTCCACCGCTCTGTGGTGTGATGTCCCAGCATTACCCCTCCACTCCTCTCCCTCTCTGCCTTCTTTAATGCCTCTCCTTGTTCCCTCTCTCCACCGCTCCGTGGTGTGATGTCCCAGCATTACCCCTCCCCTCCTCTCCCTCTCTGCCTTCTTTAATGCCTCTCCTTGTTCCCTCTCTCCACCGCTCTGTGGTGTGATGTCCCAGCATTACCCCTCTACTCCTCTCCCTCTCTGCCTTCTTTAATGCCTCTCCTTGTTCCCTCTCTCCACCGCTCTGTGGTGTGATGTCCCAGCATTACCCCTCCCCTCCTCTCCCCCTCCCCTTTCCTCCCTCCTTCATTATCCTGGTTCCTGTACCTGTCACCCTCATACCTCTTGTTCACTCTTGTTTAAAGGAGAGGAGAGTGGGGAGATGGGGGAGAGAGGGGAGAGAGGGGGAGTTGGGAGGTGGGAGTGGGGGAGAGGGAGAGAGGGGGAAATGGAGTGGTTCCCTCTCTCCAGGGGGAGACGAGGTGGAGAATGTGGAAATGAACCTTTATTTAACGAGGCAAGTCTCTGTTAAAATAAGAACAAACTCTTCTTTACAATGACGGCATAGGAACAGTGGAAAAGTGGGTTAATGCTCTCCTTGTTCCCTGGTCTAGGAACAGTGGGTTAACTGGTCTAGGAACAGAGGAACAGTGGGTTAACTGGTCTAGGAACAGTGTGTTAACTGGTCTAGGAACAGTGGGTTAACTGACCTAGGAACAGTGGGTTAACTGACCTAGGAACAGTGGGTTAACTGGTCTAGGAACAGTGGGTTAACTGGTCTAGGAACAGAGGAACAGTGGGTTAACTGGTCTAGGAACAGTGTGTTAACTGGTCTAGGAACAGTGGGTTAACTGGTCTAGGAACAGTGGGTTAACTGGTCTAGGAACAGTGGGTTAACTGACCTAGGAACAGTGGGTTAACTAGTCTAGGAACAGTGGGTTAACTGGTCTAGGAACAGTGGGTTAACTGGTCTAGGAACAGTGGGTTAACTGACCTAGGAACAGTGGGTTAACTGGTCTAGGAACAGTGGAACAGTGGGTTAACTGGTCTAGGAACAGTGGGTTAACTGGTATAGGAACAGTGGGTTAACTGGTCTAGGAACAGTGGGTTAACTGGTCTAGGAACAGTGGGTTAACTGGTCTAGGAACAGTGGGTTAACTGGTCTAGGAACAGTGGGTTAACTGGTCTAGGAACAGTGGGTTAACTGGTCTAGGAACAGTGGGTTAACTGGTCTAGGAACAGAGGAACAGTTGGTTAACTGGTCTAGGAACAGTGGGTTAACTGGCCTAGGAACAGTGGGTTAACTGGTCTAGGAACAGAGGAACAGTGGGTTAACTGGTCTAGGAACAGTGGGTTAACTGGTCTAGGAACAGAGGAACAGTTGGTTAACTGGTCTAGGAACAGTGGGTTAACTGGTCTAGGAACATTGGAACAGTGGGTTAACTGGTCTTGGAACAGTGGGTTAACTGGTCTAGGAACAGTGGGTTAACTGTTCTAGGAACAGCGGGTTAACTGGTCTAGGAACAGGGGGTTAACTGGCCTAGGAACAGTGGAACAGTGGGTTAACTGGTCTAGGAACAGCAGGTTAACTGGCCTAGGAACATTGGAACAGTGGGTTAACTGGTCTAGGAAGTGTGTTAACTGGTTTAGGAACAGCAGGTTAACTGGCCTAAGAACAGTGGAACAGTGGGTTAACTGGTCTAGGAACAGTGGGTTAACTGACCTAGGAACAGTGGGTTAACTGGTCTAGGAACAGTGGGTTAACTGGTCTAGGAACAGCAGGTAAACTGGCCTAGGAACAGTGGAATAGTGGGTTAACTGTTCTAGGAACAGTGTGTTAACTGGTCTAGGAACATAGGAACAGGGGGTTAACTGTTCTAGGAACAGTGTGTTAACTGGTCTAGGAACATAGGAACAGTGGGTTAACTGGCCTAGGAACAGTGGAACAGTGGGTTAACTGGTCTAGGAACAGCAGGTTAACTGGCCTAGGAACAGTGGAACAGTGGGTTAACTGGTCTAGGAACAGTGGGTTAACTGACCTAGGAACAGTGGGTTAACTGGTCTAGGAACAGTGGGTTAACTGGTCTAGGAACAGCAGGTTAACTGGCCTAAGAACAGTGGAACAGTGTGTTAACTGGCCTAGGAACAGTGGGTTAACTGGTCTAGGAACAGTGTGTTAACTGGTCTAGGAACAGTGGGTTAACTGGTCTAGGAACAGTGGGTTAACTGGTCTAGGAACATTGGAACAGTGGGTTAACTGGCCTAGGAACAGTGGGTTAACTGGTCTAGGAACAGTGGGTTAACTGGTCTAGGAACAGTGGGTTAACTGGTCTAGGAACAGGGGTTTAACTGGCCTAGGAACAGTGGAACAGTGGGTTAACTGGTCTAGGAACAGCAGGTTAACTGGCCTAGGAACATTGGAACAGTGGGTTAACTGGTCTAGGAACAGTGTGTTAACTGGTCTGGGAACAGCAGGTTAACTGGCCTAGGAAGAGTGGAACAGTGGGTTAACTGATCTAGGAACAGTGGGTTAACTGGTCTAGGAACAGTGGGTTAACTGGTCTAGGAACAGTGGGTTTAACTGGTCTAGGAACAGGGGGTTAACTGGCCTAGGAACAGTGGAACAGTGGGTTAACTGGTCTAGGAACAGCAGGTTAACTGGCCTAGGAACATTGGAACAGTGGGTTAACTGGTCTAGGAACAGTGTGTTAACTGGTCTAGGAACAGCAGGTTAACTGGCCTAGGAAGAGTGGAACAGTGGGTTAACTGATCTAGGAACAGTGGGTTAACTGACCTAGGAACAGTGGGTTAACTGGTCTAGGAACAGTGGGTTAACTGGTCTAGGAACAGCAGGTAAACTGGCCTAGGAACAGTGGAACAGTGGGTTAACTGGTCTAGGAACAGTGTGTTAACTGGTCTAGGAACAGAGGAACAGTGGGTTAACTGGTCTAGGAACAGGGGGTTAACTGGCCTAGGAACAGTGGAACAGTGGGTTAACTGGTCTAGGAACAGCAGGTTAACTGGCCTAGGAACAGTGGAACAGTGGGTTAACTGGTCTAGGAACAGTGTGTTAACTGGTCTAGGAACAGCAGGTTAACTGGCCTAGGAACAGTGGAACAGTGGGTTAACTGGTCTAGGAACAGTGGGTTAACTGACCTAGGAACAGTGGGTTAACTGGCCTAGGAACAGTGGAACAGTGGGTTAACTGGTCTAGGAACAGTGGGTTAACTGACCTAGAAACAGTGGGTTAACTGGTCTAGGAACAGTGTGTTAACTGGTCTAGGAACAGAGGAACAGTGGATTAACTGGTCTAGGAACAGTGGGTTAACTGACCTAGGAACAGTGGGTTAACTGGTCTAGGAACAGTGGGTTAACTGGTCTAGGAACAGCAGGTTAACTGGCCTAGGAACATTGGAACAGTGGGTTAACTGGTCTAGGAACAGTGTGTTAACTGGTCTAGGAACAGCAGGTTAACTGGCCTAGGAAGAGTGGAACAGTGGGTTAACTGATCTAGGAACAGTGGGTTAACTGACCTAGGAACAGTGGGTTAACTGGTCTAGGAACAGTGTGTTAACTGGTCTAGGAACAGTGGGTTAACTGGTCTAGGAACAGTGTGTTAACTGGTCTAGGAACAGAGGAACAGTGGATTAACTCGTCTAGGAACAGGGGGTTAACTGGCCTAGGAACAGTGGAACAGTGGGTTAACTGGTCTAGGAACAGCAGGTTAACTGGCCTAGGAACAGTGGAACAGTGGGTTAACTGGTCTAGGAACAGTGGGTTAACTGGTCTAGGAACAGCAGGTTAACTGGCCTAGGAACAGTGGAACAGTGGGTTAACTGGTCTAGGAACAGTGGGTTAACTGACCTAGGAACAGTGGGTTAACTGGCCTAGGAACAGTGGAACAGTGGGTTAACTGGTCTAGGAACAGTGGGTTAACTGACCTAGGAACAGTGGGTTAACTGGTCTAGGAACAGTGGGTTAACTGGTCTAGGAACAGCAGGTAAACTGGCCTCGGAACAGTGTGTTAACTGGTCTAGGAACAGTGTGTTAACTGGTCTAGGAACAGTGTGTTAACTGGTCTAGGAACAGTGTGTTAACTGGTCTAGGAACAGTGTGTTAACTGGTCTTGGAACAGTGTGTTAACTGGTCTAGGAACAGAGGAACAGTGGATTAACTGGTCTAGGAACAGGGGGTTAACTGGCCTAGGAACAGTGTGTTAACTGGTCTAGGAACAGAGGAACAGTGGGTTAACTGGTCTAGGAACAGGGGGTTAACTGGCCTAGGAACAGTGGAACAGTGGGTTAACTGGTCTAGGAACAGCAGGTTAACTGGCCTAGGAACAGTGGAACAGTGGGTTAACTGACCTAGGAACAGTGGGTTAACTGGTCTAGGAACAGTGGGTTAACTGGTCTAGGAACAGCAGGTTAACTGGCCTAGGAACAGTGGAACAGTGTGTTAACTGGCCTAGGAACAGTGGGTTAACTGGTCTAGGAACAGTGGGTTAACTGGTCTAGGAACAGTGGGTTAACTGGTCTAGGAACAGTGGGTTAACTGGCCTTGGAACAGTGTGTTAACTGGCCTAGGAACAGTGGGTTAACTGGTCTAGGAACAGTGGGTTAACTGGTCTAGGAACAGTGGGTTAACTGGCCTAGGAACAGTGGGTTAACTGGTCTAGGAACAGTGGGTTAACTGGCCTAGGAACAGTGGGTTAACTGGCCTAGGAACAGTGGGTTAACTGGTCTAGGAACGGTGGGTTAACTGGTCTAGGAACAGTGGGTTAACTGGTCTAGGAACAGTGGGTTAACTGGCCTTGGAACAGTGTGTTAACTAGCCTAGGAACAGTGGGGTTAACTGGTCTAGGAACGGTGGGTTAACTGGTCTAGGAACGGTGGGTTAACTGGTCTAGGAACAGTGGGTTAACTGGTCTAGGAACGGTGGGTTAACTGGCCTAGGAACAGTGGTTTAACTGGTCTAGGAACAGTGGGTTAACTGGTCTAGGAACGGTGGGTTAACTGGCCTAGGAACAGTGGGTTAACTGGCCTAGGAACAGTGGGTTAACTGCCTTGTTCAGGGGGCAGAACGTCAGATTTGTACCTTGTCTGCTCAGGGATTCAAACCAGCAACCTTTCGGTTACTGGCCCAACTCTCTACACCTCTAGACTAGTAATACAGTCAAACCCCAACATCTTTGATATAGGTCATGGATGTCCCTAGAATATAGATCCTGGATGTCCCTAGGATATAGATCCTGGATGTCCCTAGTATATAGGTCCTGGATGTCCCTGGTATATAGGTCCTGGATGTCCCTAGGATATAGATCCTGTATGTCCCTAGGATATATATCCTGGATGTCCCTAGTATATAGGTCCTGGATGTTCCTATTATATAGATCCTGAATGTCCCTAGGATATAGATCCTGCATGTCCCTAGGATATATATCCTGGATGTCCCTAGGATATAGGTCCTGGATGTCCCTAGGATATAGATCCTGCATGTCCCTAGTATATAGGTCCTGGATGGCCCTGGTATATAGGTCCTGGATGTTCCTATTATATAGATCCTGCATGTCCCCGGTATATAGGTCCTGGATGTCCCTAGGATATAGATCCTGGATGTCCCTAGTATATAGATCCTGGATGTCCCTAGGATATAGATCCTGGATGTCCCTAGTATATAGATCCTGGATGTCCCTAGGATATAGATCCTGGATGTCCCTAGTATATAGGTCCTGGATGTCCCTGGTATATAGGTCCTGGATGTTCCTATTATATAGATCCTGCATGTCCCCAGTATATAGGTCCTGGATGTCCCTAGGATATAGGTCCTGGATGTCCCTAGGATATAGATCCTGCATGTCCCCAGTATATAGGTCCTGGATGTCCCTAGGATATAGATCCTGCATGTCCCTAGGATATAGGTCCTGGAAGTCCCTAGGATATAGGTCCTGGATGTTCCTATTATATAGATCCTGGATATCCCTAGGATATAGATCCTGCATTTCCCTAGGATATAGGTCCTGGATGTCCTTAGGATACAGATCCTGCATGTCCCTAGGTCCCTAGGATATAGGTCCTGGATGTTCCTAGGATATAGGTCCTGGATGTTCCTATTATATAGATCCTGCATGTCCCTAGGATATAGGTCCTGGAAGTCCCTAGGATATAGGTCCTTGATGTTCCTATTATATAGATCCTGGATGTCCCTAGGATATAGATCCTGGATGTCCCTAGGATATAGGTCCTGGATGTCCCTAGGATATAGATCCTGCATGTCCCTAGGTCCCTAGGATATAGGTCCTGGATGTCCCTAGGATATAGGTCCTGGATGTTCCTATTATATAGATCCTGGATGTCCCTAGGATATAGATCCTGGATGTCCCTAGGATATAGGTCCTGGATGTCCCTAGGATATAGATCCTGGATGTCCCTAGGATATAGGTCCTGGATGTTCCTATTATATAGATCCTGGATGTCCCTAGGATATAGATCCTGGATGTCCCTAGGATATAGGTCCTGGATGTCCCTAGGATATAGATCCTGGATGTCCCTAGGATATAGATCCTGGATGTCCCTAGGATATAGATCCTGGATGTCCCTAGGATATAGGTCCTGGATGTCCCTAGGATATAGATCCTGGATGTCCCTAGGATATAGATCCTGGATGTCCCTAGGATATAGGTCCTGGATGTCCCTAGGATATAGATCTAGGTCTCCCTATAGGCTGTCTCATCGTTGAGGGTGAGGTTGTTGTCCTGGCACCACACGGCCAGGTCTCTGACCTCCTCCCTATAGGCCTTCTCA
>NW_027008959.1:32500-47500 GCF_036934945.1 Oncorhynchus masou masou
TGTATTTGTGGTGCTGGCAACTGGACCTTTTTTGGAACACCATTATTTTGGTCTTACTGAGATTTACTGTCAGGGCCCAGGTCTGACAGAATCTGGGCAGAATATCTAGGTGCTGCTGTCGGCCCTCCTTGGTTGGTGACAGAAGTACCAGATCATCAGCAAACAGAAGACATTTGACTTCAGATTCTAGTAGTCTGAGGCCGGGTGCTGCAGACTGTTCTAGTGCCAGTTCGTTGATATATATGTTGAAGAGGGTGGGGCTTAAGCTGCATGTCTGTTAGTTGATATATATGTTGAAGAGGGTGGGGCTTAAGCTGCATGTCTGTTAGTTGATATATATGTTGAAGAGGGTGGGGCTTAAGCTGCATGTCTGTTAGTTGATATATATGTTGAAGAGGGTGGGGCTTAAGCTACATGTCTGTTAGTTGATATATATGTTGAAGAGGGTGGGGCTTAAGCTGCATGTCTGTTAGTTGATATATATGTTGAAGAGGGCGGGGCTTAAGCTGCATGTCTGTTAGTTGATATATATATGTTGAAGAGGGCGGGGCTTAAGCTGCATGTCTGTTAGTTGATATATATGTTGAAGAGGGCGGGGCTTAAGCTGCATGTCTGTTAGTTGATATATATATGTTGAAGAGGGCGGGGCTTAAGCTGCATGTCTGTTAGTTGATATATATGTTGAAGAGGGCGGGGCTTAAGCTGCATCCCTGTTAGTTGATATATGTGTTGAAGAGGGTGGGGCTTAAGCTGCATGTCTGTTAGTTGATATATATGTTGAAGAGGGCGGGGCTTAAGCTACATGTCTGTTAGTTGATATATATGTTGAAGAGGGTGGGGCTTAAGCTGCATGTCTGTTAGTTGATATATATGTTGAAGAGGGCGGGGCTTAAGCTGCATCCCTGTTAGTTGATATATGTGTTGAAGAGGGTGGGGCTTAAGCTGCATCCCTGTTAGTTGATATATATGTTGAAGAGGGCGGGGCTTAAACTGCATCCCTGTTAGTTGATATATATGTTGAAGAGGGCGGGGCTTAAGCTGCATCCCTGTTAGTTGATATATGTGTTGAAGAGGACGGGGCTTAAGCTGCATGTCTGTTAGTTGATATATGTGTTGAAGAGGGCGGGGCTTAAACTGCATCCCTGTTAGTTGATATATATATATATAGCAGACCCTCATGCTAAATTGAGTCAAAGGCTTTTTTGAAATCAACAAAGCATGAGAAGACTTGCCTTTGTTTTGGGTTTTTTGGTTGTCAATTCGGGTGTGCAGAGTGAATACATGGTCTGTTGTACGGTAATTTGGAAGAAAGACAATTTGACATTTGCTCAGTACATTGTTTTCATTGAGGAAATGTACGAGTGTGCTGTTAATGATAATGCAGAGGATTTTCCCAAGGTTACTGTTGACGCATATTCCACGGTAGGTATTGGGGTCAAATTTGTCAAATTTGTGGATTGGGGTGATCAGTCCTTGGTTCCAAATATTGGGGAAGATGCCAGAGCTAAGGATGATGTTAAAGAGTTTTAGTATAGCCAATTGGAATTTGTTGTCTGTATTTTTGATCATTTCATTGAGGATACCATCAACACCACAGGCCTTTTTGGGTTGGAGAGGGTTTTTATTTTGTCCTGTAACTCATTCAATGTAATTGGAGAATCCAGTGGGTTCTGGTAGTCTTTAATAGTTGATTCTAAGATCTGTATTTGATCATGTATATGTTTTTGCTCTTTATTCTTTGTTATAGAGCCAAAAGGATTGAAGAAGTGGTTTACCCATACATCTCCATTTTGGATAGATAATTCTTCGTGTTGTTGTTTGTTTAGTGTTTTCCAATTTTCCCAGAAGTGGTTAGAGTCTATGGATTCTTCAATTACATTGAGCTGATTTCTGACGTGCTGTTCCTTCTTTTTCCGTAGTGTATTTCTGTATTGTTTTAGTGTTTCACATTAGTGAAGTCGTAGACTCAGTTTTTCTGTAGTGTATTTCTGTATTGTTTTAGTGATTCACCATAGTGAAGGCGGAGACTCAGGTTTTCTGTAGTGTATTTTTAGTTGGATAGTGTTCACTCTATTTCTTTCTTATGTTTTTGCTTTCTTCATTAGACCATTTGTTGCTGTTGTTACAGTCCTGTGTGGCTCTGTCGGTAGAGCATGGCGCTTGCAACGCCAAGCGTCGTGGGTTATTTCCACTGGGGCCACCATATGTGAAGGCGTGGACTCAGGTTTTCTGGGTTTTAGTTGGATATGTTCTCTATTTGGACTTATTTTTTGCTTTCTTCTAAATGGGATATATTGTTAATTTTCATTTTTTAGATTTGACAGAGAAGCTGAGATCTCTCTCTTTCTATCTCTCTCTCTCTCTCTGTCTCTCTCTCTCTCTCTCTCTCTCTCTCTCTCTCTCTCTCTCTCTTTCAAGGCTGTATGTTAATAGGCCACCACCCCCAGTCATTGATGCGAGAAGGAGCCTGTTTAGTTTCGATAGTCCTTGAAACTCTCTTTAGTCTCTTCCCTTGACTCTCTCACTCTCACTCTCTCTCTCTCCCTCTCTCTCTCTTTCTCCCCCTCTCTCTTTCCCTGGATCTCTCTCTCTCCCTCTCTCTCTTTCTCCCCCCTCTCTTTTTCCCTGTATATCTCTCTCTCTCTTAGCTACTCACTAAGGTGTGTGCTGTTTACTTAGCTTGGGCCGTGCTGGGAACGCATTTACCGTTGTTATGTACACACACACACACACACACACACACACACCAATATGACTTACTAGGTCCTTTTGAAGGAGGAGATGGGGGAGGGGGGGAATTGTAAAATCTAAACCTGGCTTAAAACTACAAACTGAAACATGAAAACCTTCATAAAAACTACAGTTCCCTTTAGTCTCCTCTCCTAAATGCCAGTTCCTCCCTTCACATTAGTTATGATGAGTCAGAGATTGGTGGGTTTATGAAACAGGTGCTTTTGTGTGTGTGTGTGTGTGTGTGTGTGTGTGTGTGTGTGTGTGTGTGTGTGTGTGTGTGTGTGTGTGTGTGTGTGTGTGTGTGTGTGTGTGTGTGTGTGTGTGTGTGTGTGTGTGTGTGTGTGTTACTGCTCTCCACCTTAGCTCCACCTGCCTCAGCCCTGTTGTTGCTCAGGTCCGGTGTGTGTCAGTAGCCTCTCTGCTCTCCTCCCTGCTGTAACCTGTAACTCATGGAGGCAGAGCGCTGACACACACTAAGGAGCGTGGAGGAAAGAACACAGGGTATCTGTCTCTGTCTCTCTCTCTCTCTGTCTCCTCTCTGTCTCCTCTCTGTCTCTCTCTCTCTGTCTCCTCTCTGTCTCTCTCTCTGTCTCCTCTCTGTCTCTCTCTCTGTCTCCTCTCTGTCTCTCTCTCTCTCTGTCTCCTCTCTGTCTCTCTCTCTCTGTCTCCTCTCTGTCTCTCTCTCTGTCTCCTCTCTGTCTCTCTCTCTCTGTCTCCTCTTTCTGTCTGCCTCTTTCTGTCTCTCTCTCTCTCTCTCTGTCTCTCTCTGTCTGTCTCTGTCTCTCTCCTCTCTCTCTCTCTCTCTCTCTGTCTCTGTCTCTCTCTGTCTCTGTCTCTCTCTGTCTCTGTCTCTCTCTCTCTCTCTCTCTCTCTCTCTCTCTCTCTCTCTCTCTCTCTCTCTCTCTCTCTGTCTCTCTCTCTGTCTCTGTCTCTCTCTCTCTCTCTCTCTCTCTCTCTCTCTCTCTGTCTCTCTCTGTCTCTCTGTCTCTCTGTCTCTCTCTCTCTCTCTGTCTCTCTCTCTCTCTCTCTCTCTCTCTCTCCTCTCTCTCTCTCTCTCTCTCTCTCTGTCTCTCTCTCTGTCTGTCTCTCTCTCTCTATCTCTCTCTCCTCTCTCTCTGTCTCTCTCTGTCACTCTGTCTCTCTCTCTCTCTCTCTCTCTGTCTCTCTCTCTCTCTCTCTCTCTCTCTCTGCCTCTTTCTATCTCTCTCTCTCTGTCTCTCTGTCTCTCTCTCTCTTCCTTCTCCTCCTACCCGATCATTACCTGTTCTGTGGTTCAGCCATTCTTATGCCAGGGTTGAGTCACTGTTAGTTCAGTGTTTGTTCAGTGTTTTAGTTCAATGTTAGTTCAGTGTTTATTCAGTGTTTTAGTTCAGTGTTAGTTCAGTGTTAGTTCAGTGTTTATTCAGTGTTTTAGTTCAGTGTGTTAGTTCAGTGTTTATTCAGTGTTTTAGTTCAGTGTTTGTTCAGTGTTTATTCAGTGTTTTAGTTCAGTGTGTTAGTTCAGTGTTCTTTCAGTGTTTTAGTTCAGTGTTTCTTCAGTGTTTCTTCAGTGTTTTAGTGCAGTGTTTCTTCAGTGTTTTAGTTCAGTGTTAGTTCAGTGTTAGTTCAGTGTTTTAGTTCAGTGTTTTAGTTCAGTGTTTCTACAGTGTTTTAGTGCAGTGTTTCTTCAGTGTTTTAGTTCAGTGTTAGTTCAGTGTTAGTTCAGTGTTTTAGTTCAGTGTTTTAGTTCAGTGTTTCTACAGTGTTTTAGTTCAGTGTTGTAGTTCAGTGTTTTAGTTCAGTGTTAGTTCAGTGTTTTAGTTCAGTGTTTTGTTCAGTGTTAGTTCAGTGTTTGAGTTCAGTGTTTCTTCACTGTTTTTGTTCAGTGATTTAGTTCAGTGTTAGTTCAGTGTTTATTCAGTGTTTTAGTTCAGTGTTAGTTCAGTGTTAGTTCAGTGTTTTAGTTCAGTATTTTAGATCAGTGTGTTAGTTCAGTGTTTTAGTTCAGTTTTAGTTCAGTGTTTTAGTTCATTGTTTTAGTTCCATGTTAGTTCAGTGTTTTAGTTCAGTCTTAGTTCAGTATTTTAGTTCAGTGTTAGTTCAGTGTTAGTTCAGTGTTTTAGTTCAGTATTTTAGATCAGTGTTTTAGTTCATTGTTTTAGTTCAGTGTTAGTTCAGTGTTTTAGTTCAGTGTTAGTTCAGTGTTCCTTCAGTGTTCCTTCAGTGTTAGTTCATTGTTTTAGTTCCATGTTAGTTCAGTGTTTTAGTTCAGTCTTAGTTCAGTATTTTAGTTCAGTGTTAGTTCAGTGTTAGTTCAGTGTTTTAGTTCAGTATTTTAGATCAGTGTTTTAGTTCATTGTTTTAGTTCAGTGTTAGTTCAGTGTTTTAGTTCAGTGTTAGTTCAGTGTTCCTTCAGTGTTCCTTCAGTGTTAGTTCAGTGTTTTAGTTCAGTGTTTAAGTTCAGTGTTTATTCGGTGTTAGTTCAGTATTTTAGTTCAGTGTTTTAGTTCAGTGTTTCTTCAGTGTTCCTTCAGTATTTTAGTTCAGTGTTTAAGTTCAGTGTTTCTTCAGTGTTCTTTCAGTGTTTTAGTTCAGTGTTTCTTCAGTGTTTCTTCAGTGTTAGTTCAGTATTTTAGTTCAGTGTTTTAGTTCAGTGTTTTAGTTCAGTGTTAGTTCAGTGTTAGTTCAGTGTTTTAGTTCAGTGTTAGTTCAGTGTTTTAGTTCAGTGTTTTAGTTCAGTGTTCTTTCAGTGTTCCTTCAGTGTTAGTTCAGTGTTTTAGTTCAGTGTTTTAGTTCAATGTTTAAGTTCAGTGTTTCTTCAGTGTTAGTTCAGTATTTTAGTTCAGTGTTTTAGTTCAGTGTGTCTTCAGTGTTCCTTCAGTTTTTTAGTTCAGTGTTTTAGTTCAGTGTTTCTTCAGTGTTCCTTAAGTGTTTTAGTTCAGTGTTTCTTCAGTGTTTTAGTTCAGTGTTTTAGTTCAGTGGAAGTTTTGTGTTTGAGTTCAGTGTTTTAATTCAGTATTTTAGTTCAGTGTTTCTTCAGTGTTTTAGTTCAGTGTTTTAGTTCAGTGTTTTAGTTCAGCGTTTGAGTTCAGTGTTAGTTCAGTGTTTGAGTTCAGTGTTTCTTCAGTGTTTTAGTTCAGTGTTTCTTCAGTGTTTTAGTTCAGTGTTAGTTCAGTGTTTTAGTTCAGTGTTAGTTCAGTGTTTTAGTTCAGTGTTTCTTCAGTGTTTTAGTTCAGTGTTGTAGTTCAGTGTTTGAGTTCAGTGTTTTAATTCAGTATTTTAGTTCAGTGTTTCTTCAGTGTTTTAGTTCAGTGTTTTAGTTCAGTGTTTTATTTCAGCGTTTGAGTTCAGTGTTTTAGTTCAGTGTTTCTTCAGTGTTTTAGTTCAGTGTTTCTTCAGTGTTTTAGTTCAGTGTTAGTTCAGTGTTTTAGTTCAGTGTTAGTTCAGTGTTTTAGTTCAGTGTTTCTTCAGTGTTTTAGTTCAGTGTTGTAGTTCAGTGTTTTAGTTCAGTGTTTTGTTCAGTGTTAGTTCAGTGTTTGAGTTCAGTGTTTTAGTTCAGTGTTTCTTCAGTGTTTTAGTTCAGTGTTAGTTCAGTGTTAGTTCAGTGTTTTAGTTCAGTGTTAGTTCAGTGTTTTAGTTCAGTGTTTTAGTTCAGTGTTGTAGTTCAGTGTTTTAGTTCAGTGTTAGTTCAGTGTTTTAGTTCAGTGTTTTGTTCAGTGTTAGTTCAGTGTTTGAGTTCAGTGTTTCTTCACTGTTTTTGTTCAGTGATTTAGTTCAGTGTTAGTTCAGTGTTTTAGTTCACTGTTTTAGTTCAGTGTTAGTTCAGTGTTTCTTCAGTGTTTTAGTTCAGTGTTAGTTCAGTGTTTTAGTTCAGTGTTTTGTTCAGTGTTAGTTCAGTGTTTGAGTTCAGTGTTTCTTCACTGTTTTTGATCAGTGATTTAGTTCAGTGTTAGTTCAGTGTTTTAGTTCACTGTTTTAGTTCAGTGTTAGTTCAGTGTTTCTTCAGTGTTTTAGTTCAGTGTTAGTTCAGTGTTTTAGTTCAGTGTTTTGTTCAGTGTTAGTTCAGTGTTTGAGTTCAGTGTAAGTTTTGTGTTTGAGTTCAGTGTTTTTGTTCAGTGTTTTAGTTCAGTGTTTCTTCAGTGTTTTAGTTTAGTGTTAGTTCAGTGTTTTAGTTCACTTTTAGTTCAGTGTTGTAGTTCAGTGTTGTAGTTCAGTGTTTCTTCAGTGTTTTAGTTCAGTGTTTCACCATCAGGCCGTTCTGACAGTTCATCACTATAATATATATGTGCTTCTTGGTTTTCTGACTCTGTGTGTTTGGCATCACGACTGCTGTTGACTACGACCTTGGTCCCAAATGGCCCCCTATCCACTAAAGAAGCACCCTACAGTGTGTAGGGCATAGGCTGCCAGTCGGGAGGGTTTTACAACTGATCGAGAGGCAGCTTTTATGCCTCAGTCTTGTGACCAACCAGAATCGTCCCGTCTTTGGCGATGTCACTAATGTTGTGTTGTGGGACATTTTGAAATAGAACCAAGGCAGCAGCTATCCAGAGTTTTAGTAACAGCAGCCTTTTCATTGGTCACTCTGTTACCATGTGACTTTTTTTTATTTTTTATTTTACCTTTATTTTACTAGGCAAGTCAGCTAAGAACAAATTCTTATTTTCAATGACGGCCTAGGAACAGTGGGTTAACTGCCTGTTCAGGGGCAGAACGACAGATTTGTACCTTGTCAGCTCAGGGGTTTGAACTTGCAACCTTTCGGTTACTAGTCCAACGGTCTAACCACTAGGCTACCCTGCCGTCCTTTGTGATACTAAAGGAAGACATTTTGAAATAGAACCAAGGCAGCAGCTATCCAGAGTTTTAGTAACAGCAGCCTTTTCATTGGTCACTCTCTTACCATGTGACTTGTGTTGTGATACTAAAGGAAGACATTTTGAAAAAGAACCAAGGCAGCAGCTATCCAGAGTTTTAGTAACAGCAGCCTTTTCATTGGTCACTCTGTTACCATGTGACTTGTGTTGTGATACTAAAGGAAGACATTTTGAAATAGAACCAAGGCAACAGCAATCCAGAGTTTTAGTAACAGCAGCCTTTTCATTGGTCACTCTGTTACCATGTGACTTGTGTTGTTGGTCCTAAAGGAAGACATTTTGAAATAGAACCAAGGCAGCAGCAATCCAGAGTTTTAGTAACAGCAGCCTTTTCATTGGTCACTCTGTTACCATGTGACTTTGTCGTTAAGGATGGCTGGGCGGGGGGGGGGGGGGGGTGAGCCAATGTGTGTGTGTGTCGCCTAAGTAACGTTACAGAGGTCTCTGGCTCAATGTTACTCAGGTTCAAGCAGAGACTGAGACTCTCATTGTTCTCAACACCCAGTGGAGAGAGAGAGAGCTGGGGGAAGGAGGGAGGGGGGGGGGTCAAGGTCTCTATTCCACTGTGTTTCTGCTAGGGCTTTATTTATTTTGTAGCGAATGGCAGAGCAGGGAAGTGAACCCGGGGTCGCTGGCGGGAAAGGAATTAACCCTACGCACCAATGGGGTTACGCACCAATGGGGTTACGCACCAATAAGGTTACGCACCAATGGGGTTACAGACCAATGGGGTTACGCACAAATGGGGTTACGCACCAATGGGGTTACAGACCAATGGGGTTACAGACCAATGGGGTTACACACCAATGGGGTTACACACCAATGGGGTTACAGACCAATGGGGTTACGCACAAATGGGGTTACGCACCAATGGGGTTACAGACCAATGGGGTTACAGACCAATGGGGTTACAGACCAATGGGGTTACGCACCAATGGGGTTACAGACCAATGGGGTTACGCACAAATGGGGTTACGCACCAATGGGGTTACAGACCAATAGGGTTACGCACCAATGGGGTTACAGACCAATAGGGTTAGGTGCCAATGGGGATACGCACCAATGGGTTACAGACCAATAGGGTTAGGTGCCAATGGGGTTACAGACCAATAGGGTTAGGTGCCAATGGGGTTACAGACCAATAGGGTTAGGTGCCAATGGGGATACGCACCAATGGGTTACAGACCAATAGGGTTAGGTGCCAATGGGGTTACAGACCAATAGGGTTAGGTGCCAATGGGGATACGCACCAATGGGTTACAGACCAATAGGGTTAGGTGCCAATGGGGTTACAGACCAATAGGGTTAGGTGCCAATGGGGATACGCACCAATGGGTTACAGACCAATAGGGTTAGGTGCCAATGGGGTTACAGACCAATAGGGTTAGTTGCCAATGGGGATACGCACCAATGGGTTACAGACCAATAGGGTTAGGTGCCAATGGGGTTACAGACCAATAGGGTTAGGTGCCAATGGGGTTACGCACCAATGGGTTACAGACCAATAGGGTTACGCACCACTGGGGTTAAACTGCAACGTGGCTCATGTAGCAAGGATAGCTGCAATATATATGTATTTCGCTATAGGTAGCTAGGTCTGTTTCATATGTCTACATTTACACTGAGAACGGAATAATCAATTATTGGATAGGACAGATAGAGGGGACAGATATAGGGGACAGATAGAGGGGACAGATAGAGGGGACAGATAAGAGGGGACAGATAAGAGAGGACAGATAGAGAGGACAGAGAGAGGGGACAGATAGAGAGGACAGAGAGAGAGGACAGATAGAGGAGAGTTACTGAAATAGCGGGGTGTTTATTGGATAGGACAGATAGAGAGGACAGAGAGAGGAGAGTTACTGAAAGAGCAGGGTGTTTATTGGATAGGACAGATAGAGAGGACAGAGAGAGGGGACAGATAGAGAGGACAGATAGAGGAGAGTTACTGAAATAGCAGGGTGTTCATTGGATAGGACAGAGAGAGAGGACAGAGAGAGGGGACAGATAGAGAGGACAGATAGAGGAGAGTTACTGAAATAGCAGGGTGTTCATTGGATAGGAGAGATAGTTGGGACAGACAGTTGGGACAGAGAGAGGACAGAGAGAGAGGACAGAGAGAGAGGACAGAGAGAGAGGACAGATAGAGGAGAGTTACTGAAAGAGCAGGGTGTTTATTGGATAGGACAGATAGAGAGGACAGATAGAGGAGAGTTACTGAAATAGCAGGGTGTTTATTGGATAGGACAGATAGAGAGGACAGAGAGGGGACAGATAGAGAGGACAGATAGAGGAGAGTTACTGAAATAGCAGGGTGTTTATTGGATAGGGCAGATAGAGAGGACATATAGAGAGGACAGAGAGAGGAGAGTTACTGAAATAGCAGGGTGTTTATTGGATAGGACAGCTAGAGAGGACAGATAGAGGAGAGTTACTGAAATAGCAGGGTGTTTATTGGATAGGACAGATAGAGAGGACAGATAGAGGAGAGTTACTGAAATAGCAGGGTGTTTATTGGATAGGACAGCTAGAGAGGACAGATAGAGGAGAGTTACTGAAATAGCAGGGTGTTTATTGGATAGGACAGCTAGAGAGGACAGATAGAGAGGACAGATAGAGGAGAGTTACTGAAATAGCAGGGTGTTTGACTGGTTCTGTACTGTATCTGATACAGAGTTGCAAAGAAAAAGCCATATCTCAGACTGGCCAATAAAAAGAAGAGATTAAGATGGGAAAAGAACACAGACACTGGACAGAGGACGTTGGGACTGGACAGAGGAACTCTGCCTAGAAGGCCAGCATCCCAGTCTCCTCTTCGCTGTTGACGTTGAGACTGGACAGAGGAACTCTGCCTAGAAGGCCAGCATCCCAGAGTCACCTCTTCACTGTTGACGTTGAGACTGGACAGAGGAACTCTGCCTAGAAGGCCAGCATCCCGGAGTCTCCTCTTCACTGTTGACGTTGAGACTGGACAGAGGAACTCTGCCTAGAAGGCCAGCATCCCGGAGTCTCCTCTTCACTGTTGACGTTGAGATGGGTGTTTTGTGGGTACTATTCAATGAAGCTGTAAGTTGAGGACTTGTTAGGTGTCTGTTTCTCAAACTCAACACTCTAATGTACTTGTCCTCTTGCTCAGTTGTGCACCGGGCCTCCCACTCCTCTTTCTATTCTGGTTAGGGCTGGTTTGCGCTGTTCTGTGAAGGGAGTAGTACACAGCGTTGTACGAGATCTTCAGTTTCTTGTCAGTTTCTCACATGAAATAGCCTTCATTTCTCAGAACAAGAATAGACTGACGAGTTTCAGAAGAAAGTTCTTTGTTTCTGGCCAATTTTGAGTCTGTAATCGAACCCACAAATGCTGATGCTCCAGGTACTCAACTAGTCTAAAGAAGGCCAGATGTATTGCTTCTTTAATCAGAACAACAGTTTTCAGCTGTGCTAACATAATTGCAAAATGGTTTTCTAATGATCAATTAGCCTTTTAAAATGATCAACTTGGATTAGCTAACACAACGTGCCATTGGAACACAGGAGTGATGGTTGCTGATAATGGGCCTCTTTACGCCTATGTAGATATTCCATTAACAATCAGCCGTTTCCATCTACAACAGTCATTTATACATTAACAATGTCTACACTGTATTTCTGATCAATTTAATGTTATTTTAAAGGGACTAAAGTACACGTGTCCTCTATTGTGTTATAGAGAACATGGGGGTAAAGCCTCTATTGTGTTATAGAGAACATGGGGTCCTGTTCTATTGTGTTATGGAGAACATGGAGGTCCTGTTCTATTGTGTTATAGAGAACATGGAGGTCCTGTTCTATTGTGTTATGGAGAACATGGAGGTCCTGTTCTATTGTGTTATAGAGAACATGGGGTCCTGTTCTATTGTGTTATAGAGAACATGGGGTCCTGTTCTATTGTGTTATAGAGAACATGGGGTCCTGTTCTATTGTGTTATAGAGAACATGGGGGTCCTGTTCTATTGTGTTATAGAGAACATGGGGGTCCTGTTCTATTGTGTTATGGAGAACATGGGGGTAAAGCCTCTATTGTGTTATGGAGAACATGGGGCCCTGTTCTATTGTGTTATAGAGAACATGGGGGTCCTGTTCTATTGTGTTATAGAGAACATGGGGTCCTGTTCTATTGTGTTATAGAGAACATGGGGTCCTGTTCTATTGTGTTATAGAGAACATGGGGGTCCTGTTCTATTGTGTTATAGAGAACATGGGGGTCCTGTTCTATTGTGTTATAGAGAACATGGGGGTCCTGTTCTATTGTGTTATGGAGAACATGGGGGTAAAGCCTCTATTGTGTTATGGAGAACATGGGGCCCTGTTCTATTGTGTTATAGAGAACATGGGGGTCCTGTTCTATTGTGTTATAGAGAACATGGGGTCCTGTTCTATTGTGTTATAGAGAACATGGGGTCCTGTTCTATTGTGTTATAGAGAACATGGGGGTCCTGTTCTATTGTGTTATAGAGAACATGGGGTCCTGTTCTATTGTGTTATAGAGAACATGGGGGTCCTGTTCTATTGTACTCAGTTATAGAGAACATGGGGTCCTGTTCTATTGTGTTATAGAGAACATGGGGTCCTGTTCTATTGTGTTATAGAGAACATGGGGGTCCCTGTTCTATTGTGTTATAGAGAACATGGGGGTCCTGTTCTATTGTGTTATAGAGAACATGGGGTCCCTGTTCTATTGTGTTATAGAGAACATGGGGTCCTGTTCTATTGTGTTATAGAGAACATGGGGTCCTGTTCTATTGTGTTATAGAGAACATGGGGTCCTGTTCTATTGTGTTATAGAGAACATGGGGTCCTGTTCTATTGTGTTATAGAGAACATGGGGGTCCTGTTCTATTGTGTTATAGAGAACATGGGGTCCTGTTCTATTGTGTTATAGAGAACATGGGGTCCCTGTTCTATTGTGTTATAGAGAACATGGGGGTCCTGTTCTATTGTGTTATAGAGAACATGGGGGTAAAGCCTCTATTGTGTTATAGAGGACATGGGGTCCCTGTTCTATTGTGTTATAGATAACATGGGGGTCCTGTTCTATTGTGTTATAGAGAACATGGGGGTAAAGCCTCTATTGTGTTATAGAGGACATGGGGTCCCTGTTCTATTGTGTTATAGAGAACATGGGGTCCTGTTCTATTGTGTTATAGAGAACATGGGGGTCCTGTTCTATTGTGTTATGGAGAACATGGGGTCCCTGTTCTATTGTGTTATAGAGAACATGGGGTCCTGTTCTATTGTGTTATAGAGAACATGGGGGTCCTGTTCTATTGTGTTATAGAGAACATGGGGGCCCTGTTCTATTGTGTTATAGAGAACATGGGGGTCCCTGTTCTATTGTGTTATAGAGAACATGGGGTCCTGTTCTATTGTGTTATAGAGAACATGGGGGTCCTGTTCTATTGTGTTATAGAGAACATGGGGGTCCTGTTCTATTGTGTTATGGAGAACATGGGGTCCTGTTCTATTGTGTTATAGAGAACATGGGGGTCCTGTTCTATTGTGTTATAGAGAACATGGGGGTCCTGTTCTATTGTGTTATAGAGAACATGGGGGTCCTGTTCTATTGTGTTATAGAGAACATGGGGTCCTGTTCTATTGTGTTATAGAGAACATGGGGGTCCTGTTCTATTGTGTTATAGAGAACATGGGGGTCCTGTTCTATTGTGTTATAGAGAACATGGGGTCCTGTTCTATTGTGTTATAGAGAACATGGGGTCCTGTTCTATTGTGTTATAGAGAACATGGGGCCCTGTTCTATTGTGTTATGGAGAACATGGGGGTAAAGCCTCTATTGTGTTATGGAGAACATGGGGTCCTGTTCTATTGTGTTATAGAGAACATGGGGGTCCTGTTCTATTGTGTTATAGAGAACATGGGGGTCCTGTTCTATTGTGTTATAGAGAACATGGGGTCCTGTTCTATTGTGTTATAGAGAACATGGGGGTCCTGTTCTATTGTGTTATAGAGAACATGGGGTCCTGTTCTATTGTGTTATAGAGAACATGGGGTCCTGTTCTATTGTGTTATAGAGAACATGGGGGTCCTGTTCTATTGTGTTATGGAGAACATGGGGTCCTGTTCTATTGTGTTATAGAGAACATGGGGTCCTGTTCTATTGTGTTATAGAGAACATGGGGGTCCTGTTCTATTGTGTTATAGAGAACATGGGGGTAAAGCCTCTATTGTGTTATAGAGAACATGGGGTCCTGTTCTATTGTGTTATAGAGAACATGGGGTCCTGTTCTATTGTGTTATAGAGAACATGGGGGTCCTGTTCTATTGTGTTATAGAGAACATGGGGTCCTGTTCTATTGTGTTATGGAGAACATGGGGTCCTGTTCTATTGTGTTATAGAGAACATGGGGTCCTGTTCTATTGTGTTATAGAGAACATGGGGTCCTGTTCTATTGTGTTATAGAGAACATGGGGTCCTGTTCTATTGTGTTATAGAGAACATGGGGGCCCTGTTCTATTGTGTTATAGAGAACATGGGGTCCCTGTTCTATTGTGTTATAGAGAACATGGGGGCCTGTTCTATTGTGTTATAGAGAACATGGGGTCCTGTTCTATTGTGTTATAGAGAACATGGGGGCCCTGTTCTATTGTGTTATGGAGAACATGGGGTCCTGTTCTATTGTGTTATAGAGAACATGGGGGCCCTGTTCTATTGTGTTATAGAGAACATGGGGGCCCTGTTCTATTGTGTTATAGAGAACATGGGGTCCTGTTCTATTGTGTTATAGAGAACATGGGGTCCTGTTCTATTGTGTTACGGAGAACATGGGGGTCCTGTTCTATTGTGTTATAGAGAACATGGGGGCCCTGTTCTATTGTGTTATAGAGAACATGGGGGCCCTGTTCTATTGTGTTATAGAGAACATGGGGGTAAAGCCTCTATTGTGTTATAGAGAACATGGGGGTCCTGTTCTATTGTGTTATAGAGAACATGGGGTCCTGTTCTATTGTGTTATAGAGAACATGGGGGTCCTGTTCTATTGTGTTATAGAGAACATGGGGTCCTGTTCTATTGTGTTATAGAGAACATGGGGTCCTGTTCTATTGTGTTATGGAGAACATGGGGTCCTGTTCTATTGTGTTATAGAGAACATGGGGGTCCTGTTCTATTGTGTTATAGAGAACATGGGGTCCTGTTCTATTGTGTTATAGAGAACATGGGGTCCTGTTCTATTGTGTTATAGAGAACATGGGGTCCCTGTTCTATTGTGTTATGGAGAACATGGGGTCCTGTTCTATTGTGTTATAGAGAACATGGGGGTCCTGTTCTATTGTGTTATAGAGAACATGGGGGTCCTGTTCTATTGTACTCAGTTATAGAGAACATGGGGTCCTGTTCTATTGTGTTATGGAGAACATGG
>NW_027008959.1:52500-62818 GCF_036934945.1 Oncorhynchus masou masou
GATGGAAACAGGTTATTATGGACTGTAGTTACACCTGATGGAAACAGGTTATTATGGACTGTAGTTACATAATGGAAACAGGTTATTATGGACTGTAGTTACAACTGATGGAAACAGGTTATTATGGACTGTAGTTACACCTGATGGAAACAGGTATTATGGACTGTAGTTACACCTGATGGAAACAGGTTATTATGGACTGTAGTTACACCTAATGGAAACAGGTTATTATGGACTGTAGTTACATAATGGAAACAGGTTATTATGGACTGTAGTTACAACTGATGGAAACAGGTTATTATGGACTGTAGTTACATAATGGAAACAGGTTATTATGGACTGTAGTTACACCTGATGGAAACAGGTTATTATGGACTGTAGTTACACCTGATGGAAGCAGGTTATTATGGACTGTAGTTACATAATGGAAACAGGTTATTATGGACTGTAGTTACATAATGGAAACAGGTTATTATGGACTGTAGTTACACCTGATGGAAACAGGTTATTATGGACTGTAGTTACATAATGGAAACAGGTTATTATGGACTGTAGTTACATTTTGGAAACAGGTTATTATGGACTGTAGTTACATAATGGAAACAGGTTATTATGGACTGTAGTTACACCTGATGGAAACAGGTTATTATGGACTGTAGTTACATAATGGAAACAGGTTATTATGGACTGTAGTTACATAATGGAAACAGGTTATTATGGACTGTAGTTACACCTGATGGAAACAGGTTATTATGGACTGTAGTTTCCTAATGGAAGCAGGTTATTATGGACTGTAGTTACATAATGGAAACAGGTTATTATGGACTGTAGTTACATAATGGAAACAGGTTATTATGGACTGTAGTTACACCTAATGGAAGCAGGTTATTATGGACTGTAGTTACACCTGATGGAAACAGGTTATTATGGACTGTAGTTACATAATGGAAACAGGTTATTATGGACTGTAGTTTCCTAATGGAAGCAGGTTATTATGGACTGTAGTTACATAATGGAAACAGGTTATTATGGACTGTAGTTACACCTGATGGAAACAGGTTATTATGGACTGTAGTTACATAATGGAAACAGGTTATTATGGACTGTAGTTACATAATGGAAACAGGTTATTATGGACTGTAGTTACATAATGGAAACAGGTTATTATGGACTGTAGTTACACCTGATGGAAACAGGTTATTATGGACTGTAGTAACATAATGGAAACAGGTTATTATGGACTGTAGTTACACCTGATGGAAACAGGTTATTATGGACTGTAGTTACATAATGGAAACAGGTTATTATGGACTGTATTTACACCTGATGGAAACAGGTTATTATGGACTGTAGTTACACCAGTGGGTCAGTTCTCTCCCAAATGAATCCAGTGAGTCAGTTCTCTCCCAAATGAATCCAGTGAGTCAGTTCTCTCCCAAATGAATCTAGTGAGTCAGCTCTCCCAAATGAATCCAGTGAGTCAGTTCTCTCCCAAATTAATCCAGTGAGTCAGTTCTCTCCCAAAGTAATCCAGAGAGTCAGTTCTCTCCCAAATGAATCCAGTGAGTCAGTTCTCTCCCAAATGAATCCAGTGAGTCAGTTCTCTCCCAAATGAATCCAGTGAGTCAGTTCTCTCCCAAATGAATCAAGTGAGTCAATTCTCTCCCAAATGAATCCAGTGAGTCAGTTCTCTCCCAAATGAATCCAGTGAGTCAGTTATATCCCAAATGAATCCTGTGAGTCAGATCTCTCCCAAATGAATCCAGTGAGTCAGTTATATCCCAAATGAATCCTGTGAGTCAGATCTCTCCCAAATGAATCCTTAGAGTCAGTTCTCTCCCAAATTAATCATGTGAGTCAGTTCTATCCCAAATGAATCCTGTGAGTCAGTTCTATCCCAAATGAATCCTGTGAGTCAGTTCTGTCCCAAATTAATCCAGTGAGTCAGTTAAGTCCCAAATGAATCCAGTGAGTCAGTTCTCACCCAAATGAATCCTGTGAGTCAGTTCTATCCCAAATGAATCCAGTGAGTCAGTTATATCATCATATATACCTCTCTACCTCCCTCCCTCTCTCCCTCTCTACCTCTCTACCTCCCTCCCTCTCTACCTCCCTCTCTCTCTACCTCCCTCTCTCTCTACCTCTCTACCTCGCTACCTCCCTCCCTCTCTACCTCCCTCCCTCTCTACCTCCCTCCCTCTCTACCTCCCTCTCTCTCTACCTCCCTATCTCTCTCTACCTCCCTCCCTCTCTACCTCCCTCTCTACCTCTCTACCTCTCTACCTCCCTCCCTCTCTACCTCTCTACCACCCTCCCTCTCTACTTCCCACCCTCTCTACCTCCCTATCTCTCTCTCCCTCCCTCTCTACCTCCCTCCCTCTCTCTCTACCTCACTCTCTCTACCTCTCTCCCTCTCTCCCTACCTCCCTCTCTCTACCTCCTCTCTCTACCTCCCTATCTCTCTCTACCTCCCTCCCTCTCTACCTCCCTCCCTCTCTCTCTACCTCACTCTCTCTACCTCTCTCCCTCTCTCCCTACCGCTCTCCCTCCCTCTCTACCTCTCTCCCTCTCTACCTCTCTCCCCTCTACCTCTCCCTCTCTACCTCCCCTCTCTCTACCTCCCCCCCTCTCTACCTCCCTCTATCTCTACCTCCCTCCCCTCTCTCTACCTCCCTCCCTCTCTACCTCCCTCCCCCTCTCTCTACCTCCATCCCTCTCTCTCTACCTCCCTCCCTTTCTCTACCTCCATCCCTCTCTCTCTACCTCCCTCTCGCTCTACCTCCCTCCCTCTCTCTCTACCTCTCTCTTACCTCTCACTCCTCTCTCCCTCTCTACCTCCCTCTCTCTCTACCTCCCTCCCTCTACTCCCTCTCTACCTGCCTCCCCTCTCTACCTCCCTCCCTCTACCTCCTCCCTCTACTTCCCCCTCCCTCTCTACCTCCCTCCCTCTACTTCCCTCCCTCTCTACCTCCCCCTCCCTCCCTCTCTACTTCCCTCCTCTCAACCTCCCCTCCCTCTCTCACCCCCCTCTCTCTACCTCCCTCCCTCCCTCTCTACCTCCCCCCCGCCCGCCCTCCCTCTTTACCTCCCTCCCTCTCTCTACCTCCCTCCCTCCCTCTCTATTTCTCTCCTCCCCTCTACCTCCCTCCCTCTCTACCTCTCCACCTCCCTCCCTCCCTCTCTACATAGAGAGTGGTGCCCTATTCCCTATGGACCCTGGTCTAAAGTATTGTTGAGGAGAGTAATCTGAGTGTAGTGGTGTCTGATAGAGGAGACTCCCTACATGTAGTAATCTGAGTGTAGTGGTGTCTGATAGAGGAGACTCCCTACATGTAGTAATCTGAGTGTAGTGGGGTCTGATAGAGAGACTCCTACATGTAGTAATCTGAGTGTAGTGGTGTCTGATAGAGGAGACTCCCTACATGTAGTAATCTGAGTGTAGTGGTGTCTGATAGAGGAGACTCCTACATGGTAATCTGAGTGTAGTGGTGTCTGATAGAGGAGACTCCCTACATGTAGTAATCTGAGTGTAGTGGTGTCTGATAGAGGAGACTCCCTACATGTAGTAATCTGAGTGTAGTGGTGTCTGATAGAGACTCCCTACATGTAGTAATCTGAGTGTAGTGGTGTCTGATAGAGGAGACTCCCTACATGTAGTAATCTGAGTGTAGTGGTGTCTGATAGAGGAGACTCCCCACATGTAGTAATCTGAGTGTAATGGTGTCTGATAGAGGAGACTCCTACATGTAGTAATCTGAGTGTAGTGGTGTCTGATAGAGGGACTCCCTACATGTAGTAATCTGAGTGTAGTGGTGTCTGATAGAGGAGACTCCCTACATGTAGTAATCTGAGTGTAGTGGTGTCTGATAGAGGAGACTCCCTACATGTAGTAATCTGAGTGTAGTGGTGTCTGATAGAGGAGACTCCCTACATGTAGTAATCTGAGTGTAGTGTGTCTGATAGAGGAGACTCCCATCATGTAGTAATCTGAGTGTAGTGGTGTCTGATAGAGGAGACTCCCATCATGTAGTAATCTGAGTGTAGTGGTGTCTGATAGAGGAGACTCCTACATGTAGTAATCTGAGTGTAGTGGTGTCTGATAGAGGAGACTCCCTACATGTAGTAATCTGAGTGTAATGGTGTCTGATAGAGGAGACTCCCTACATGTAGTAATCTGAGTGTAGTGGTGTCTGATAGAGGAGACTCCACATGTAGTAATCTGAGTGTAGTGGTGTCTGATAGAGGAGGCTCCCACATGTAGTAATCTGAGTGTAGTGGTGTCTGATAGAGGAGACTCCCATCATGTAGTAATCTGAGTGTAGTGGTGTCTGATAGAGGAGACTCCCTACATGTAGTAATCTGAGTGTAGTGGTGTCTGATAGAGGAGACTCCCTACATGTAGTAATCTGAGTGTAGTGGTGTCTGATAGAGGAGACTCCCATCATGTAGTAATCTGAGTGTAGTGGTGTCTGATAGAGGAGACTCCTACATGTAGTAATCTGAGTGTAGTGGTGTCTGATAGAGGAGACTCCCTACATGTAGTTATCTGTAGGAGACATCCTCAGACACCACTACACTGAGGGTGTTGTTGTGTTACCAAGGAGTGTTGAGGATTTAAATAGTTTTCTGTTCATTAAGGGGGTGGAGGAAGAGGTTTATGTTCACACACACATGACGTGGTGGTCAGTGACAGAGGATTTGTGATTGTTCTCTGTGACCCTTTGTCAACTGCTCCTGGTTGTCTAACACACACACACACACACACACACACACACACACACACACACACACACACACACACACACACACACACACACACACACACACACACACACACACACACACACACACACACACACACACACACACACAGCATGTGACCCAGGCGATGAACCTTGATCAGAGCTTTATGACCTCATTCTGTATCCTGGGGGTCAAAGGTCAAACATCTCACAACACAGGACTGTAAAACAGACATATAAAGGATTGATCGAGATAGAGGAGAGGAGAGGTAGAGAACTGGGAGAGGAGAGGGGAGAGGAGAGGAGAGGGGAGAGGAGAGGAGAGGAGAGGTAGAGGAACTGAGGAGAGGGAGAGGAGGAGAGGAGAGGAGGGAGGAGGGGAGAGAGAGAGGGAGGAGAGGAGAGGAGAGGGAGAGGGAGGGGGAGGGGAGAGGAGGGAGGAGAGGAGAGGAGAGGAGAGGAGAGGAGAGGAGAGGAGAGGAGAGGAGAGGAGAGGAGAGGAGAGGAGAGGAGAGGAGAGGAATGAAAGGAGGAAGTTGATTATTTTACTGTATCGTTCCTGGTTTTATGGATGCTGGGTTCTCATTGGATGGTGTATGTTGGTCATGTGACCTGTGTCGTGCTCTACTCTACGTAACTCATTAGCCAAAATATCACAACCTTTAGATTTCACAAGGCTGTGATGTTCTCTATTGTGACCCTAGTTCTAGTCTGGTTTTTAGTCTGATTTTAGTCTGTTTTAGTCTGGTTTTAGACTGGTTCTAGACTGGTTCTAGTCTTGTTTTAGACTGGTTCTAGTCTGGTTTTTAGTCTGTTTTTAGTCTGTTTTAGTCTGGTTTTAGACTTGTTCTAGACTGGTTTTAGACAGGTAGATAAAACATCCAGTCTACTGGTCTTTTCCTCTACATCTGTTAGTTACCTATTCCACGATGTTCTAGCTTCACTGATGTAGTTGGTTCTAGACTGGTTCTTAGACTGGTTCTAGACTGGTTCAAGTCTGGTTTTTGTCTGGTTCTAGACTGGTTCTAGACAGGTAGATAAAACATACAGTCTACTGGTCTTTTCCTCTACATCTGTTAGTTACCTATTCCACGATGTTTTAGCATCACTGATGTAGTTGGTTCTAGACTGGTTCTAGACTGGTTCTAGACTGGTTTTAGACTGGTTCTAGACAGGTAGATAAAACATCCAGTCTACTGGTCTTTCCTCTACATCTGTTAGTTACCTATTCCACGATGTTCTAGCATCACTGATGTAGTTGGTTCTCTGTCCATCAAATGTGACGCGATCCCTCGTTTAGCCAATAGAAAATAATGAATGTTTCTTTTCCCCTTCTCTCTCAGGCACCACATCTGATTGGATGGTTTAGTCAGAATGACAGCCGAAGATCCCGCCTCCTCCTCTTCAGCCATGAGTAATAACCCAGCACCTCCCGGTTCCAACCCCCAGGCCCTTCCCATCACCCCCGCATGGACCAATCACAGTGCCCGAGGGTGTGTCCGGGGCCCACAAACGAAGCGGCCCTAGTGTTCTGATGGAGCGTACGGGCACGGCATGGTGCAGGAGAACGGTCAGAGAAAATACGGCCCCCCGCCGGGCTGGGAATCCGCCCGCCACGCGGCTGTGAGATCTTCGTGGGTAAGATCCCCGGGACGCTCTTACGAAGACGAGCTGGTCCCGGTGTTCGAGTCGGCGGGTCAGATCTACGAGATGCGTCTGATGATGGACTTTGATGGGAAGAACCGCGGCTACGCCTTCGTCATGTACACACAGAAACACCAGGCTAAACGCGCCGTGCGGGAGCTCAACAACTACGAGGTGCGCCCCGGACGCCTCCTAGGGGTCTGCTGCTCTGTGGACAACTGTCGCCTCTTCATCGGGGGCATCCCAAAACCAAGAAGAGAGAGGAGATCCTGAGGAGGTGTCCAAGACGGAGGGCGCCCTGGACGTCATAGTGTACGCCAGCGCTGCGGACAAGATGAAGAACCGGGGCTTTGCCTTTCGTGGAGGCGAGAGTCACCGCGGCCATGGCGCGCAGGAAGCTGATGCCCGGCAGGATCCAGCTGTGGGGCACCAGATCGCCGGGACTGGGCGGAACCGGAGATAGACGCGGACGAGGACGTCATGGAGACCGTGAAGATTCTATGCACGTCAGGAACCTGATGATGGAGACCAGCGAGGACACACTGAGACAGGTCGGATTGATTGGTTGATTTACTGATTGATTGGTTGATTTACTGATTGATTGGTTGATTTACTGATTGATTGATTTACTGATTGATTGGTTGATTTACTGATTGATTGGTTTATTTACTGATTGATTGGTGGATTTACTGATTGATTTGTTGATTTACTGATTGATTTGTTTATTTACTGATTGATTGGTTGATTTACTGAATGATTGGTTTAGTGACTGTTTGATTGGTTGATTGATTTGTTTATTTACTGATTGATTGGTTGATTTACTGATTGATTGGTTTAGTGTAGTAGTTCTAGGTGTTTGGCCAGTGGAACCAGGGCTGTATGTCTCTGTGTTCTAGGTGTTTGGCCAGTAGAACCCAGGCTGTATGTCTCTGTGTTCTAGGTGTTTGGCCAGTAGAACCCAGGCTGTACACATGTCACTGTGTTCTAGGTGTTTGGCCAGTAGAACCCAGGCTGTATGTCTCTGTGTTCTAGGTGTTTGGCCAGTGGAACCCAGGCTGTATTAACATGTCTCTGTGTTCTTGGTGTTTGGCCAGTAGAACCAGGGCTGCATGAACATGTCTCTGTGTTCTAGGTGTTTGGCCAGTGGAACCAGGGGTCGCGTGGAACGTGTCAAGAAGATCCGCACTACGCCTTCGTCCACTCTCGTCCCGTGACGATGCCGTGGCTGCCATGGACCACCTGGAACGGGACGGAGGTGGAGGGGTCCTGTATCGAGGTCACCCTGGCTAAGCCTGCCGACAAAGAGCAGTACACGCGTTACACAGAAGGCACGTGCGCTTGCCAGGGCGAGGCCGCGGCCGTGGCAGCTCCGGAACCAGTCCAACAGAACTACGTGTACCAGTGTGACCTTCTACACCACCTACTATGGGTACCCTTACAACACGCTGATCGGACCCAACAGGGACTACTTCATCAAAGGTTAGAGTCCTTTCCTTCTGGTTCCCTGTGGCTGCGTTTACACAGACAGTCACATTCTGATCTTATCTATTTTTTACACCATTCAGATCAGCTCTTCAGCTCGAAACTTGGGCTGCCTGTATAAACGTAGCCTTTTGTACTACAGACTTAACTGAGAGCTTTTGTTCGTCTGTTTCTGTATGAATGGACATATTGATTAGCAGAGAACGAGGTTAACGACCCAATAAGATCTGGAGGATTAGATGGGCCTGTTGTAAATGTAACCATTAGTGAACCCACATCATCAAATACATGTGATTGGTAGATGATCGTGATGATTATTGATATTGATGAATAAGTGATGAATAGGGGGGGGGGGTGTTCTAAATGATTATTGATCATTTACTGTTATAAATCACCGATCAGCAGCGATAACTGTTAGAGAGGTAAATGGGGACGCTCCGCAATATGACGTCACAGGATACAGCGGGTGACTTCCCTTAGCGACTACCGAGAACGACAAGATTCCCAAGATGGCCACCGTTGTGTCTTCCTAGTTTCCTTACCTCCGATGAGGCATATAGAGTACCGCAGTATGAGTCATGATACCCATAAAACCCCGCGGTCAAACAAGGAAATGGTTCTAATCATTTTTCCCCAAAGGGGATTTTTGAAACACTTCAAATAAGAGCTGTTGTTTTGTGTCAGTTTACATTCTGGTGTGACGTTTTGATAACTGTGTAAATTATTCATGTATTCGCTTGTATTAACCCCCCTCAAATGAAATGCTAATTAGCTGCTAATGTGGCTCTCGTGTGTAAAGAACTACAAATCTCTGGATTAACTATCTAATGTGGCTCTCCTAAAGAACTACAAATCTCTGGATTAACTATCTAATATGGCTCTCGTAAAGAACTACAAATCTCTGGATTAACTATCTAATGTGTTCTTGTGAAGAACTACAAATCTCTGGATTAACTATGTACGTTAGCTACATGTAGTACTGCATACATTTTTTACATTTCTTTCTTTTTTTATTTTATTTAACCTTTATTTAACAAGGCAAGTCAGTTAAAAAGAACACATTTTTATTTACAATGACGGCCCTACTTTAAAATGGACTGTTCTGTGAACTGTCTTGTGTACGTTTTTAAATGGACACAATACCTGGTAGTAAAGGTGTCAGATAGAGATGACGTGCAGGAGCATGCTGGGATTTGTAGTCTGGCATGGTGTCTACTTTGATGCTAATTAGCATTTTAGAATCTGAGAGTAAATAGAGCTGAATATATTGATAAAAGTCTACCTTGTCGTAGAGAGATTTACAGGGTCATCAAAACGCCACGGCAGCTTAAACCTACACAAAACACCACGGCAGGTTAAACCTACACAAAACACCACGGCAGGTTAAACCTACACAAAACACCACGGCAGGTTAAACCTACACAAAACACCACGGCAGGTTAAACCTACACAAAACACCACGGCAGGTTAAACCTACACAAAACACAGCCCTCATTTGAAGTGTTTCTAAAATCCCTTATTGGAAAAATGAATGGTGGGAAAAACAAAGATTGGAATCATTTCCTTGTTTGACCGCTAGGTCTTATGGGTATTATGACACTTCCACTGTGGGACTCTATACCTGCATCGAGAGGATCCCCTAGTGGCTGTCTGGAGCATTGGCAGATTCTGATTCTGCTGTCCGTCTGTAAGCAGGAAGCGTCTCCTCTGTAAGTATCCTCTGAGGACGTCATATTGCAGAGAGTCCCCCTTTTAAGTGCTGAGCCCGTCCCCCTGTGATGAGTGATGCTGGCAGGTGTCTGGGTGGCAGATCAACTAATCTGTGTCCTAAGTAGCACTCTATTCCATTTGCAGGGCACTACTATCGACCAGAGCCCTATCGGCTCTAACCCTATGGGCCCTTGTCAGAAGTAGTGCCCTACATAGGGGACAGGGTTCCATTTGGGTCGATCCAACTCATCCGTCCAGACGTTGACTGTAATCACTGTGTTCTGGTTTTCTCTCCAAAGGAGGCCCAATGATACAGACCAATGGTAATCTATTCCATCCTTATTGGCTACTCCTTTACACTCCCTTATCCAATGAAACATCAACTTCCTGGTCATGTGACCAACTCCTCTCTCTGGGTTTCTATAACAACTTCCCCTTGTTCCATCACCTCTTTAGTTCACTAGTAGACAGACAAACTGTCAGACCCCACGATGTCTCCCACACTCCTTGACAACTTCAGTTATTAGATGTTCTACCAGTGTTGGAATCACACAAACTAATGACCAGATAAACATAGACAATGTACAGTATATATATTAGCACCTCTTGACAAACCGTGTAAAATGACGCCCCATAGCAGCCCCCCCCTAACGACGGCTTCACACTTTGATGGGAAATGCCCAAACTGGATTCCTTGGGACGTCCCAAATCTCGGACATCACCCCATTGGATTTGTTTAG
>NW_027008960.1:0-34256 GCF_036934945.1 Oncorhynchus masou masou
GGCAGGCCCTACTGTCTGGAAACAGTCCAGTTCAAAGTGAATGATGGCAGGCCCTACTGTCTGGAAACAGTCCAGTTCAAAGTGAATGATGACAGACCCTACTGTCTGGAAACAGCCCAGTTCAAAGTGAATGATGGCAGGCCCTACTGTCTGGAAACAGTCCAGTTCAAAGTGAATGATGGCAGGCCCTACTGTCTGGAAACAGTCCAGTTCAAAGTGAATGATGGCAGGCCCTACTGTCTGGAAACAGTCCAGTTCAAAGTGAATGATGGCAGGCCCTACTGTCTGGAAACAGTCCAGTTCAAAGTGAATGATGGCAGGCCCTACTGTCTGGAAACAGTCCAGTTCAAAGTGAATGATGGCAGGCCCTACTGTCTGGAAACAGCCCAGTTCAAAGTGAATGATGGCAGGCCCTACTGTCTGGAAACAGCCCAGTTCAAAGTGAATGATGGCAGGCCCTACTGTCTGGAAACAGTCCAGTTCAAACTGTCTGGTGAATGATGACAGGCCCTACTGTCTGGAAACAGCCCAGTTCAAAGTGAATGATGGCAGGACCCTACTGTCTGGAAACAGCCCAGTTCAAAGTGAATGATGACAGACCCTACTGTCTGGAAACAGTCCAGTTCAAAGTGAATGATGACAGGCCCTACTGTCTGGAAACAGCCCAGTTCAAAGTCGATGGCAGGCCCTACTGTCTGGAAACAGTCCAGTTCAAAGTGAATGATGGCAGGCCCTACTGTCTGGAAACAGTCCAGTTCAAAGTGAATGATGACAGGCCCTACTGTCTGGAAACAGTCCAGTTCAAAGTGAACGATGGCAGGCCTTACTGTCTGGAAACAGCCCAGTTCAAAGTGAATGATGGCAGGCCCTACTGTCTGGAAACAGCCCAGTTCAAAGTGAATGATGGCAGGCCCTACTGTCTGGAAACAGCCCAGTTCAAAGTGAATGATGGAAGGCCCTACTGTCTGGAAACACACAGCCCAGTTCAAAGTAAATGATGGCAGGCCCTACTGTCTGGAAACAGTCCAGTTCAAAGTGAATGATGGCAGGCCCTACTGTCTGGAAACAGTCCAGTTCAAAGTGAATGATGGAAGGCCCTACTGTCTGGAAACAGCCCAGTTCAAAGTGAATGATGGCAGGCCCTACTGTCTGGAAACAGTCCAGTTCAAAGTGAATGATGGCAGGCCCTACTGTCTGGAAACAGTCCAGTTCAAAGTGAATGATGGCAGGCCCTACTGTCTGGAAACAGTCCATGAACAGGCCCTAGTTCAAAGTGAATGATGGCAGGCCCTACTGTCTGGAAACAGCCCAGTTCAAAGTGAATGATGGCAGGCCCTACTGTCTGGAAAAACAGTCCAGTTCAAAGTGAATGATGGCAGGCCCTACTGTCTGGAAACACAGTCCACAGTCCAGCCCTACTGTCAAAGTGAATGATGCCCTACTGTCTGGAAACAGCCCAGTTCAAAGTGAATGATGACAGACCCTACTGTCTGGAAACAGTCCAGTTCAAATGAATGATGACAAACTGTCTGGAAACAGCCCAGTTCAAAGTGATGGCAGGCCCTACTGTCTGGAAACAGTCCAGTTCAAAGTGAATGATGGCAGGCCCTACTGTCTGGAAACACACAGTCCAGTTCAAAGTGAATGATGACAGGCCCTACTGTCTGGAAACAGCCCAGTTCAAAGTGAATGATGACAGGCCCTACTGTCTGGAAACAGCCCAGTCCAAAGTGAATGATGGCAGGCCCTACTGTCTGGAAACAGTCCAGTTCAAAGTGAATGATGGCAGGCCCTACTGTCTGGAAACAGTCCAGTTCAAAGTGAATGATGGCAGGCCCTACTGTCTGGAAACAGTCCAGTTCAAAGTGAATGATGGCAGGCCCTACTGTCTGGAAACAGCCCAGTTCAAAGTGAATGATGGCAGGCCCTACTGTCTGGAAACAGTCCAGTTCAAAGTGAATGATGGCAGGCCCTACTGTCTGGAAACAGTCCAGTTCAAAGTGAATGATGGCAGGCCCTACTGTCTGGAAACAGTCCAGTTCAAAGTGAATGATGGCAGGCCCTACTGTCTGGAAACAGTCCAGTTCAAAGTGAATGATGACAGGCCCTACTGTCTGGAAACAGTCCAGTTCAAAGTGAATGGCCCTACTGTCTGGAAACAGTCCAGTTCAAAGTGAATGATGGCAGGCCCTACTGTCTGGAAACAGCCCAGTTCAAAGTGAATGATGAAGGCCCTACTGTCTGGAAACAGCCCAGTTCAAAGTGAATGATGGCAGGCCCTACTGTCTGGAAACAGTCCAGTTCAAAGTGAATGATGGCAGGCCCTACTGTCTGGAAACAGCCCAGTTCAAAGTGAATGATGGCAGGCCCTACTGTCTGAAAAACAGCCCAGTTCAAAGTGAATGATGGCAGGCCCTACTGTCTGGAAACAGTCCAGTTCAAAGTGAATGATGGACAGGCCCTACTGTCTGGAAACAGTCCAGTTCAAAGTGAATGATGGCAGGCCCTACTGTCTGGAAACAGTCCAGTTCAAAGTGAATGATGGCAGGCCCTACTGTCTGGAAACAGTCCAGTTCAAAGTGAATGATGGCAGGCCCTACTGTCTGGAAACAGTCCAGTTCAAAGTGAATGATGGCAGGCCCTACTGTCTGGAAACACAGTCCAGTTCAAAGTGAATGATGGCAGGCCCTACTGTCTGGAAACAGTCCAGTTCAAAGTGAATGATGGCAGGCCCTACTGTCTGGAAACAGTCCAGTTCAAAGTGAATGATGGCAGGCCCTACTGTCTGGAAACAGTCCAGTTCAAAGTGAATGATGGCAGGCCCTACTGTCTGGAAACAGTCCAGTTCAAAGTGAATGATGGCAGGCCCTACTGTCTGGAAACAGTCCAGTTCAAAGTGAATGATGGCAGGCCCTACTGTCTGGAAACAGTCCAGTTCAAAGTGAATGATGGCAGGCCCTACTGTCTGGAAACAGTCCAGTTCAAAGTGAATGATGGCAGGCCCTACTGTCTGGAAACAGTCCAGTTCAAAGTGAATGATGGCAGGCCCTACTGTCTGGAAACAGCCCAGTTCAAAGTGAATGATGGCAGGCCCTACTGTCTGGAAAACAGTTCAAAGTGAATGATCCAGTTCAAAGTGAATGATGGCAGGCCCTACTGTCTGGAAACAGTCCAGTTCAAAGTGAATGATGGCAGGCCCTACTGTCTGGAAACAGCCCAGTTCAAAGTGAATGATGGCAGGCCCTACTGTCTGGAAACAGTCCAGTTCAAAGTGAATGATGGCAGGCCCTACTGTCTGGAAACAGTCCAGTTCAAAGTGAATGATGGCAGGCCCTACTGTCTGGAAACACCCAGTTCAAAGTGAATGATGGCAGCCCTACTGTCTGGAAACAGTCCAGTTCAAAGTGAATGATGGCAGGCCCTACTGTCTGGAAACAGTCCAGTTCAAAGTGAATGATGGCAGGCCCTACTGTCTGGAAACAGTCCAGTTCAAAGTGAATGATGGCAGGCCCTACTGTCTGGAAACAGTCCAGTTCAAAGTGAATGATGGCAGGCCCTACTGTCTGGAAACAGTCCACTGTCTGGAAACAGTCCAGTTCAAAGTGAATGATGGCAGGCCCTACTGTCTGGAAACAGTCCAGTTCAAAGTGAATGATGGCAGGCCCTACTGTCTGGAAACAGTCCAGTTCAAAGTGAATGATGGCAGGCCCTACTGTCTGTCAGTTCAAAGTGAATGATGGCAACTGTCTGGAAACAGTCCAGTTCAAAGTGAATGATGGCAGGCCCTACTGTCTGGAAACAGCCCAGTTCAAAGTGAATGATGGCAGGCCCTACTGTCTGGAAAACACAGTCCAGTTCAAAGTGAATGATGGCAGGCCCTACTGTCTGGAAACAGTCCAGTTCAAAGTGAATGATGGCAGACCCTACTGTCTGGAAACAGTCCAGTTCAAAGTGAATGATGGCAGGCCCTACTGTCTGTGAAACAGTCCAGTTCAAAGTGAATGATGGCAGGCCCTACTGTCTGGAAACAGTCCAGTTCAAAGTGAATGATGGCAGGCCCTACTGTCTGGAAACACACAGGCAGGCCCAGTTCAAAGTGAATGATGGCAGGCCCTACTGTCTGGAAACAGTCCAGTTCAAAGTGAATGATGGCAGGCCCTACTGTCTGGAAACAGTCCAGTTCAAAGTGAATGATGGCAGGCCCTACTGTCTGGAAACAGTCCAGTTCAAAGTGAATGATGGCAGGCCCTACTGTCTGGAAAACACAGTCCAGTTCAAAGTGAATGATGGCAGGCCCTACTGTCTGGAAACAGCCCAGTTCAAAGTGAATCTGGAAACAGTGAAGTGATGGCAGGCCCTACTGTCTGGAAACAGTCCAGTTCAAAGTGAATGATGGCAGGCCCTACTGTCTGGAAACAGTCCAGTTCAAAGTGAATGATGACAGGCCCTACTGTCTGGAAACAGTCCAGTTCAAAGTGAATGATGACAGGCCCTACTGTCTGGAAACAGTCCAGTTCAAAGTGAATGATGGCAGGCCTACTGTCTGGAAACAGCCCAGTTCAAAGTGAATGATGGCAGGCCCTACTGTCTGGAAACAGTCCAGTTCAAAGTGAATGATGGCAGGCCCTACTGTCTGGAAACAGCCCAGTTCAAAGTGAATGATGGCAGGCCCTACTGTCTGGAAACAGCACAGTTCAAAGTGAATGATGGCAGGCCCTACTGTCTGGAAACAGTCCAGTTCAAAGTGAATGATGGCAGGCCCTACTGTCTGGAAACAGCCCAGTTCAAAGTGAATGATGGCAGGCCCTACTGTCTGGAAACACACAGTCCAGTTCAAAGTGAATGATGGCAGGCCCTACTGTCTGGAAACAGTCCAGTTCAAAGTGAATGATGGCAGGCCCTACTGTCTGGAAACAGTCCAGTTCAAAGTGAATGATGGCAGGCCCTACTGTCTGGAAACAGCCCAGTTCAAAGTGAATGATGGCAGGCCCTACTGTCTGGAAACAGTCCAGTTCAAAGTGAATGATGGCAGGCCCTACTGTCTGGAAACAGTCCAGTTCAAAGTGAATGATGGCAGGCCCTACTGTCTGGAAACAGCCCAGTTCAAAGTGAATGATGGCAGGCCCTACTGTCTGGAAACAGCCCAGTTCAAAGTGAATGATGGCAGGCCCTACTGTCTGGAAACAGCCCAGTTCAAAGTGAATGATGGCAGGCCCTACTGTCTGGAAACACACAGTCCAGTTCAAAGTGAATGATGGCAGGCCCTACTGTCTGGAAACAGTCCAGTTCAAAGTGAATGATGGCAGGCCCTACTGTCTGGAAACAGTCCAGTTCAAAGTGAATGATGGCAGGCCCTACTGTCTGGAAACAGTCCAGTTCAAAGTGAATGATGACAGGCCCTACTGTCTGGAAACAGTCTAGTTCAAAGTGAATGATGGCAGGCCCTACTGTCTGGAAACAGCCCAGTTCAAAGTGAACGATGGCAGGCCCTACTGTCTGGAAACAGTCCAGTTCAAAGTGAATGATGGCAGGCCCTACTGTCTGGAAACAGCCCAGTTCAAAGTGAATGATGGCAGGCCCTACTGTCTGGAAACACACAGTCCAGTTCATAGTGAATGATGACAGGCCCTACTGTCTGGAAACACACAGTCTAGTTCAAAGTGAATGATGACAGACCCTACTGTCTGGAAACAGTCCAGTTCAAAGTGAATGATGGCAGGCCCTACTGTCTGGAAACACACAGTCCAGTTCAAAGTGAATGATGACAGGCCCTACTGTCTGGAAACAGTCCAGTTCAAAGTGAATGATGGCAGGCCCTACTGTCTGGAAACAGTCCAGTTCAAAGTGAATGATGACAGACCCTACTGTCTGGAAACAGCCCAGTTCAAAGTGAATGATGACAGACCCTACTGTCTGGAAACAGTCCAGTTCAAAGTGAATGATGACAGACCCTACTGTCTGGAAACAGCCCAGTTCAAAGTGAATGATGACAGACCCTACTGTCTGGAAACAGTCCAGTTCAAAGTGAATGATGACAGACCCTACTGTCTGGAAACAGCCCAGTTCAAAGTGAACGATGGAAGGCCCTACTGTCTGGAAACAGCCCAGTTCAAAGTGAATGATGGCAGGCCCTACTGTCTGGAAACAGTCCAGTTCAAAGTGAATGATGACAGGCCCTACTGTCTGGAAACAGTCCAGTTCAAAGTGAATGATGGCAGGCCCTACTGTCTGGAAACAGTCCAGTTCAAAGTGAATGATGGCAGGCCCTACTGTCTGGAAACAGCCCAGTTCAAAGTGAATGATGGCAGGCCCTACTGTCTGGAAACACACAGTCCAGTTCAAAGTGAATGATGGCAGGCCCTACTGTCTGGAAACACACAGTCCAGTTCAAAGTGAATGATGACAGGCCCTACTGTCTGGAAACAGTCCAGTTCAAAGTGAATGATGACAGACCCTACTGTCTGGAAACAGTCCAGTTCAAAGTGAATGATGACAGACCCTACTGTCTGGAAACAGCCCAGTTCAAAGTGAATGATGGCAGGCCCTACTGTTTTGAAACACACAGTCCAGTTCAAAGTGAATGATGACAGGCCCTACTGTCTGGAAACAGTCCAGTTCAAAGTGAATGATGACAGACCCTACTGTCTGGAAACAGTCCAGTTCAAAGTGAATGATGACAGACCCTACTGTCTGGAAACAGCCCAGTTCAAAGTGAATGATGGCAGGCCCTACTGTCTGGAAACAGCCCAGTTCAAAGTGAATGATGACAGGCCCTACTGTCTGGAAACAGCCCAGTTCAAAGTGAATGATGGCAGGCCCTACTGTCTGGAAACAGCCCAGTCCAAAGTGAATGATGGCAGGCCCTACTGTCTGGAAACACACAGTCCAGTTCAAAGTGAATGATGGCAGGCCCTACTGTCTGGAAACAGTCCAGTTCAAAGTGAATGATGGCAGGCCCTACTGTCTGGAAACAGCCCAGTTCAAAGTGAATGATGGAAGGCCCTACTGTCTGGAAACAGCCCAGTTCAAAGTGAATGATGGCAGGCCCTACTGTCTGGAAACAGTCCAGTTCAAAGTGAATGATGGAAGGCCCTACTGTCTGGAAACAGTCCAGTTCAAAGTGAATGATGACAGGCCCTACTGTCTGGAAACACACAGTCCAGTTCAAAGTGAATGATGGCAGGCCCTACTGTCTGGAAACACACAGTCCAGTTCAAAGTGAATGATGGCAGGCCCTACTGTCTGGAAACACACAGTCCAGTTCAAAGTGAATGATGGCAGGCCCTACTGTCTGGAAACAGCCCAGTTCAAAGTGAATGATGGCAGGCCCTACTGTCTGGAAACAGCCCAGTTCAAAGTGAATGATGGCAGGCATTTACATTACATTTAAGTAATTTAGCAGACGCTCTTATCCAGAGCAACTTACAAATTGGTGAATTCACCTTCTGACATCCAGTGGAACAGCCACTTTACAATAGTGCATCTAAATCATTAAGGGGGAGGGGGTGTGAGAAGGATTACTTATCCTATCCTAGGTATTCCTTGAAGAGGTGGGGTTTCAGGTGTCTCCGGAAGGTGGTGATTGACTCCGCTGTCCTGGCGTCGTGAGGGAGTTTGTTCCACCATTGGGGGGCCAGAGCAGCGAACAGTTTTGACTGGGCTGAGCGGGAACTGTACTTCCTCAGTGGTAGGGAGGCGAGCAGGCCAGAGGTGGATGAACGCAGTGCCCTTGTTTGGGTGTAGGGCCTGATCAGAGCCTGGAGGTACTGCGGTGCCGTTCCCCTCACAGCTCCGTAGGCAAGCACCATGGTCTTGTAGCGGATGCGAGCTTCAACTGGAAGCCAGTGGAGAGAGCGGAGGAGCGGGGTGACGTGAGAGAACTTGGGAAGGTTGAACACCAGACGGGCTGCGGCGTTCTGGATGAGTTGTAGGGGTTTGATGGCACAGGCAGGGAGCCCAGCCAACAGCGAGTTGCAGTAATCCAGACGGGAGATGACAAGTGCCTGGATTAGGACCTGCGCCGCTTCCTGTGTGAGGCAGGGGCGTACTCTGCGGATGTTGTAGAGCATGAACCTACAGGAACGGGCCACCGCCTTGATGTTAGTTGAGAACGACAGGGTGTTGTCCAGGATCACGCCAAGGTTCTTAGCGCTCTGGGAGGAGGAAACAATGGAGTTGTCAGCCGTGATGGCGAGATCATGGAACGGGCAGTCCTTCCCCGGGAGGAAGAGCAGCTCCGTCTTGCCGAGGTTCAGCTTGAGGTGGTGATCCGTCATCCACACTGATATGTCTGCCAGACATGCAGAGATGCGATTCGCCACCTGGTCATCAGAAGGGGGAAAGGAGAAGATTAATTGTGTGTCGTCTGCATAGCAATGATAGGAGAGACCATGTGAGGTTATGACAGAGCCAAGTGACTTGGTGTATAGCGAGAATAGGAGAGGGCCTAGAACAGAGCCCTGGGGGACACCAGTGGTGAGAGCGCGTGGCGAGGAGACAGATTCTCGCCACGCCACCTGGTAGGAGCGACCTGTCAGGTAGGACGCAATCCAAGCGTGGGCCGCGCCGGAGATGCCCAACTCGGAGAGGGTGGAGAGGAGGATCTGATGGTTCACAGTGTCGAAGGCAGCCGATAGGTCTAGAAGGATGAGAGCAGAGGAAGAGAGTTAGCTTTAGCAGTGCGGAGCGCCTCCGTGATACAGAGAAGAGCAGTCTCAGTTGAATGACTAGTCTTGAAACCTGACTGATTTGGATCAAGAAGGTCATTCTGAGAGAGATAGCGGGAGAGCTGGCCAAGGACGGCACGTTCAAGAGTTTTGGAGAGAAAAGAAAGAAGGGATACTGGTCTGTAGTTGTTGACATCGGAGGGATCGAGTGTAGGTTTTTTCAGAAGGGGTGCAACTCTCGCTCTCAGGCCCTACTGTCTGGAAACAGTCCAGTTCAAAGTGAATGATGGCAGGCCCTACTGTCTGGAAACAGCCCAGTTCAAAGTGAATGATGGCAGGCCCTACTGTCTGGAAACAGTCCAGTTCAAAGTGAATGATGGCAGGCCCTACTGTCTGGAAACAGTCCAGTTCAAAGTGAATGATGGCAGGCCCTACTGTCTGGAAACAGTCCAGTCCAAAGTGAATGATGGCAGGCCCTACTGTCTGGAAACACACAGTCCAGTTCAAAGTGAATGATGGCAGGCCCTACTGTCTGGAAACAGTCCAGTTCAAAGTGAATGATGGCAGGCCCTACTGTCTGGAAACAGTCCAGTTCAAAGTGAATGATGGCAGGCCCTACTGTCTGGAAACAGTCCAGTTCAAAGTGAATGATGACAGGCCCTACTGTCTGGAAACACACAGTCCAGTTCAAAGTGAATGATGGCAGGCTTGTGTGGCAAATGGCTTATTTGCACATAGACCTACTATAGCTCTGATTGGCTATGGCGCACCGGTCTGTGTCTCCTGTAGTCGAGTCTGGTCCAGAGGTGCGTTCAGTTTGCGTGAACATTTGCTATGTTGCAGAACTGTTTGTACTGAATAACACGTTCCCCCCCTCAAATTATTAAACAGACTTTGAGGTATTTTAACTCCCGTTTGGTGGGCGTGGCAAGGTGTGGCTTGAGGTAATGAGTGACGTATTTAAAGGGAAGTTGCCATGCTGACAGCGTCCCCACAACCCAACCCTGGTCATTCAGTATATAGCACCGCTTCGGTTCGTTTGAACGTCCCAGAACGTAAAAACGTAGCTGGACAAGACAGACACGGTTTACATTTTTTATTAGGTTTTATATACTGCAGTTTCTATGAAATGTCAAAACACACGGCCACTTTCCCACTCTATATTGCTATAGAATCATCCCCCCAAATCCTATTAAAGTATGAAAAGGATCATATGTGAGATGTCACTTCTCAGAAAATGTATTCTTCTTCTTCCTGGGGGTGTGAATGACTTCTTCTTCCTGGGGGTGTGTATGATTTCTTCTTCCTGGGGGTGTGTATGACTTCTTCTTCCTGGGGGTGTGTATGACTTCTTCTTCCTGGGGGTGTGTATGATTTCATGTGGCTAAAACGCTGTCAGTTCCACTTGAAAGTCATATGCTATTGAGCTCCTCTAAAGCATGACAAAATGTCATATTCAATAGTTTTATTTTTCTGTATTTTCATTACAAATTATACATCATTCAAAATGTGCCAGAATATAAAGAGGGTTAAAAGAACATCAACCAAACTCAATTTAACTCATTAAGTAAATAAGTGCTTCAACATTTATGGTTCTGTAGAAGGTTCTAGGTGGTTCTAAGGATTGTTCTGCTGTATGGACCGTTGGATCTGCCTCCTCATCCACGTGTCTCATCAATTATCTCTTTATACTTCTTCTAAAGGCTAACCCCACCTTCCCCAGAGTTTGTCCCGACCTTCCCTGGGCCTCCAGCCCTGCCCTTCCCTGCTTGGGAGGAGAGAAGAGAGGTGCTAGCGGGACCAACTGGACTGGCCAGTACTGAGAGGAGGTAGGGGGTTAGGACTAGGGCTGAGAGGTGGAGGGGTTAGGGCTGGGAGGTGGAGGAGGTTAGGGCTGGGAGGTAGAGGGGGTTAGGGCTGGGAAGTGGAGGAGGTTAGGGCTGGAAGGTGGAGGAGGTTAGGACTAGGGCTGAAAGGTGGAGGGGTTAGGACTAGGGCTGAGAGGTGGAGGGGTTAGGGCTGGGAGGTGGAGGAGGTTAGGGCTGGGAGGTGGAGGGGGTTAGGGCTGGGAGGTGGAGGGGTTAGGGCTGGGAGGTGGAGGAGGTTAGGGCTGGAAGGTGGAGGAGGTTAGGACTAGGGCTGAAAGGTGGAGGGGGTTAGGACTAGGGCTGAGAGGTGGAGGGGTTAGGGCTGAGAGGTGGAGGGGGTTAGGGCTGAGAGGTGGTGGGGGTTAGGGCTGGAAGGTGGAGGGGGTTATGACTAGGGCTGAGAGGTGGAGGGGGTTAGGGCTGAGAGGTGGAGGGTGTTAGGGCTGAGAGGTAGAGGGGGTTAGGGTTAGGGCTGAGAGATGGAGGGGGTTAGGGCTGAGAGGTGGAGGGGGTTAGGACTAGGGCTGAGAGGTGGACGGGGTTAGGGCTGAGAGGTGGAGGGGGTTAGGACTCGGGCTGAGAGGTGTAGGGGGTTAGGACTTGGTGATAAGGGAATGTATATGTTTAAAGTAATGACTAAAGAATTCCACCCTGAAACATAATTAACTGTGTGAAATGTATTAGGATTATTAAACTATAATCCAATAATATATGTTAATATTTCTACAGCTACTTATTAATATTAATATTTCTACAGCTACTTATCAATATGAATATTTCTACAGCTACTTATTAATATTTCTATAGCTACTTATTAATATTAATATTTATTCAGCTACTTATTAATATTTCTACAGCTACTTATTAATATTTCTACAGCTACTTATTAATATGAATATTTCTACAGCTACTTATTAATATTAATATTTCTGCAGCTACTTATTAATATTAATATTTCTACAGCTACTTATTAATATTTCTACAGCTACTTATTAATATGAATATTTCTACAGCTACTTATTAATAATTTCTACATCTACTTATCAATATGAATATTTCTACAGCTACTTATTAATATTAATATTTCTACAGCTACTTATTAATAATTTCTACAGCTACTTATCAATATTAATATTTCTACAGCTACTTATTAATATTTCTGCAGCTACTTATTAATATTAATATTTCTACAGCTACTTATTAATATTTCTACAGCTACTTATCAATATGAATATTTCTACAGCTACTTATTAATATTTCTACAGCTACTTATTAATATTAATATTTCTACCCCTACGTATTAATATTTCTACAGCTACGTATTAATATTTCTACAGCTACTTATTAATATTTCTACAGCTACTTATTAATATTAATATTTCTACAGCTACTTATTAATATTTCTGCAGCTACTTATTAATATTAATATTTCTACAGCTACTTATTAATATTAATATTTCTACAGCTACTTATTAATATTTCTGCAGCTACTTATTAATATTAATATTTCTACAGCTACTTATTAATATTTCTACAGCTACTTATTAATATTAATTTTTCTACAGCTACTTATTAATATTTCTACAGCTACTTATTAATAGTAATATTTCTACAGCTACTTATTAATATTTCTGCAGCTACTTATTAATATTAATATTTCTACAGCTACTTATTAATATTTCTACAGCTACTTATTAATATTAATATTTCTACAGCTACTTATCAATATGAATATTTCTACAGCTACTTATTAATATTTCTACAGCTACTTAGTAATATGAATATTTCTACAGCTACTTATTAATATTTCTACAGCTACTTATTAATATTTCTACAGCTACGTATTAATATTTCTACAGCTACTTATTAATATTAATATTTCTACAGCTACTTATTAATATTAATATTTCTACAGCTACTTATTAATATTTCTACAGCTACTTATTAATATTAATATTTCTACAGCTACTTATTAATATTAATATTTCTACAGCTACTTATTAATATTTCTGCAGCTACTTATTAATATTAATATTTCTACAGCTACTTATTAATATTTCTACAGCTACTTATTAATATGAATATTTCTACAGCTACTTATTAATATTAATATTTCTACAGCTACTTATTAATATTAATATTTATACAGCTACTTATTAATATTTCTGCAGCTACTTATTAATATTAATATTTCTACGGCTACTTATTAATATTTCTACAGCTACTTATTAATATTTCTACAGCTACTTATTAATATTAATATTTCTACAGCTACTTATTAATATGAATATTTCTACAGCTACTTATTAATATTTCTACAGCTACTTATTAATATTTCTACAGCTACTTATTAATATTTCTACAGCTACTTATTAATATGAATATTTCTACAGCTACTTATTAATATTTCTACAGCTACTTATCAATATGAATATTTATACAGCTACTTATCAATATTAATATTTATACAGCTACTTATTATATGAATATTTCTTTGGCTAGTTATTTTCTCTGTTGTCCCGGTTGTTGGTTGTGCTCTGGACAAAACACAGAGTTTAGAGTTAGGGTTGGAGATATTTTCTATTTGATTTGGATCCCCATGATCTGTTGCAAAAGCAGCAGCTACTCTTCCTGGGGTCCACACCAAACATGAAACATGACATAATACAGAACATTAATAGACAAGAACAGCTCAAAGACAGAACTACATAAATTAAAAAATGGCGCGCATAGCCTACATATCAATACATACACACAAACTATCTAGGTCAGATAGGGGACAGGCGTTGTGCCGTGATGTTTTGCTTTGTCTGTTTTTTGAAACCAGGTTTGCTGTTTATTTGAGCAAAATGAGATGGAACGGTAGATCTCGTACAACGCTGTGTACAACTCCCTTCACAGAACAGCGCAAACTGGCTCTATAACCAGAATAGAAAGAGGAGTGGGAGGCCCCGGTGCCCAACTGAGCCAGACGACACGTACATTAGAGTGTCTAGTTTGAGAAACAGACGCCTCACAAGTCCTCAACTGGCAGCTTCATTAAATACTACCCGCAAAACACCAGTCTCAACTTCTTCAACAGTGAAGAGGCGACTCCGGGATGCTGGCCTGGAAGGCAGAGTTGCAAAGAAAAAGACATATCTCAGACTGGCCAATAAAAATAAAAGATTAAGATGGGCAAATGAACAGAAAGAAAAACAAGGACATTTCTAAGTGACCCCCAAATTTTTTACGATAGTACATGTTCTCTCAACAACAGGTTATGGTCAATAATATCAAAGGCTGCACTGAAATCTAACAGTACAGCTCCCACAATCTTCTTATTATCAATTTCTTCCAACCAATCATCAGTCATTTGTGTCAGTGCAGTACATGTTGAGTGCCCTTCTCTATAAGCATGCTGAAAGTCTGTTGTTCATTTGTTTGCAGGGAAATAGCATTGTATTTGGTCAACACACTTTTTTCCAACAGTTTGATTGGTCTGCTGTTAGAACCAGTAAAGGCTGCTTTACCACTCTTGGGTAGCGGAATGACTTTGGCTTCCCTCCAGGCCTGAGGACAAAGACTTCCCTCTAGGCTCAGATAAAAGATATGACAGATGGGAGTGGCTATAGAGTCAGCTACCATCCTCAGTAGGAGTGACTATAGAGTCAGCTACCATCCTCAGTAGGAGTGACTATAGAGTCAGCTACCATCCTCAGTAGGAGTGGCTATAGAGTCAGCTACCATCCTCAGTAGGAGTGGCTATAGAGTCAGCTACCATCCTCAGTAGGAGTGACTATAGAGTCAGCTACCATCCTCAGTAGGAGTGACTATAGAGTCAGCTACTGTCCTCAGTAGGAGTGGCTATAGAGTCAGCCACCATCCTCAGTAGGAGTGGCTATAGAGTCAGCTACCATCCTCAGTAGGAGGGGCTATAGAGTCAGCTACCATCCTCAGTAGGAGTGGCTATAGAGTCAGCCACCATCCTCAGTAGGAGGGGCTATAGAGTCAGCCACCATCCTCAGTAGGAGGGGCTATAGAGTCAGCCACCATCCTCAGTAGGAGGGGCTATAGAGTCAGCCACCATCCTCAGTAGGAGTGGCTATAGAGTCAGCCACCATCCTCAGTAGGAGGGCTATAGAGTCAGCTACCATCCTCAGTAGGAGTGGCTATAGAGTCAGTAGGAGTGGCTATAGAGTCAGTAGGAGTGGCTATAGAGTCAGCCACCATCCTCAGTAGGAGGGGCTATAGAGTCAGCCACCATCCTCAGTAGGAGTGGCTATAGAGTCAGCCACCATCCTCAGTAGGAGGGGCTATAGAGTCAGCTACCATCCTCAGTAGGAGTGGCTATAGAGTCAGTAGGGTGGCTATAGAGTCAGCTACCACCCTCAGTAGGAGTGGCTATAGAGTCAGCCACCATCCTCAGTAGGAGTGGCTATAGAGTCAGCCACCATCCTCAGTAGGAGTGGCTATAGAGTCAGCTACCATCCTCAGTAGGAGGGGCTATAGAGTCAGCTACCATCCTCAGTAGGAGTGGCTATAGAGTCAGCTACCATCCTCAGTAGGAGTGGCTATAGAGTCAGCTACCATCCTCAGTAGGAGTGGCTATAGAGTCAGCTACCATCCTCAGTAGGAGTGGCTATAGAGTCAGCTACCATCCTCAGTAGGAGGGGCTATAGAGTCAGTAGGAGGGGCTATAGAGTCAGCTACCATCCTCAGTAGGAGGGGCTATAGAGTCAGCTACCATCCTCAGTAGGAGTGGCTATAGAGTCAGCTACCATCCTCAGTAGGAGGGGCTATAGAGTCAGCTACCATCCTCAGTAGGAGTGGCTATAGAGTCAGCTACCATCCTCAGTAGGAGTGGCTATAGAGTCAGATACCATCCTCAGTAGGACTGGCTATAGAGTCAGCTACCATCCTCAGTAGGAGGGGCTATAGAGTCAGCTACCATCCTCAGTAGGAGTGGCTATAGAGTCAGTAGGAGTGGATATAGAGTCAGCCACCATCCTCAGTAGGAGTGATTATAGAGTCAGCTACCATCCTCAGTAGGAGTGGCTATAGAGTCAGTAGGAGTGACTATAGAGTCAGCCACCATCCTCAGTAGGAGTGGCTATAGAGTCAGCCACCATCCTCAGTAGGAGGGGCTATAGAGTCAGCTACCATCCTCAGTAGGAGGGCTATAGAGTCAGCTACCATCCTCAGTAGGAGTGGCTATAGAGTCAGCTACCATCCTCAGTAGGAGTGGCCATAGAGTCAGCTACCATCCTCAGTAGGAGGGGCTATAGAGTCAGCTACCATCCTCAGTAGGAGTGGCTATAGAGTCAGCTACCATCCTCAGTAGGAGTGGCTATAGAGTCAGCTACCATCCTCAGTAGGAGTGGCTATAGAGTCAGCTACCATCCTCAGTAGGAGTGGCTATAGAGTCAGCTACCATCCTCAGTAGGAGTGGCTATAGAGTCAGCTACCATCCTCAGTAGGAGTGGCTATAGAGTCAGCTACCATCCTCAGTAGGAGGGGCTATAGAGTCAGTAGGACTGGCTATAGAGTCAGCTACCATCCTCAGTAGGAGGGGCTATAGAGTCAGCTACCATCCTCAGTAGGAGTGGCTATAGAGTCAGCTACCATCCTCAGTAGGAGGGGCTATAGAGTCAGCTACCATCCTCAGTAGGAGTGGCTATAGAGTCAGCTACCATCCTCAGTAGGAGTGACTATAGAGTCAGCTACCATCCTCAGTAGGAGGGGCTATAGAGTCAGCTACCATCCTCAGTAGGAGGGGCTATAGAGTCAGCTACCATCTTCAGTAGGTGTGGCTATAGAGTCAGTAGGAGTGACTATAGAGTCAGCCACCATCCTCAGTAGGAGTGACTATAGAGTCAGCTACCATCTTCAGTAGGTGTGGCTATAGAGTCAGTAGGAGTGACTATAGAGTCAGCCACCATCCTCAGTAGGAGTGGCTATAGAGTCAGCCACCATCCTCAGTAGGAGTGGCTATAGAGTCAGCTACCATCCTCAGTAGGAGGGGCTATAGAGTCAGCTACTGTCCTCAGTAGGAGTGGCTATAGAGTCAGCCACCATCCTCAGTAGGAGGGGCTATAGAGTCAGCTACCATCCTCAGTAGGAGTGGCTATAGAGTCAGCTACCATCCTCAGTAGGAGTGGCTATAGAGTCAGCTACCATCCTCAGTAGGAGTGGCTATAGAGTCAGCTACCATCCTCAGTAGGAGGGGCTATAGAGTCAGCTACCATCCTCAGTAGGAGTGGCTATAGAGTCAGCCACCATCCTCAGTAGGAGGGGCTATAGAGTCAGCCACCCTCCTCAGTAGGAGTGGCTATAGAGTCAGCTACCATCCTCAGTAGGAGGGGCTATAGAGTCAGCTACCATCCTCAGTAGGAGGGGCTATAGAGTCAGCTACCATCCTCAGTAGGAGGGGCTATAGAGTCAGCTACCATCCTCAGTAGGAGTGGCTATAGAGTCAGCTACCATCCTCAGTAGGAGTGGCTATAGAGTCAGCTACCATCCTCAGTAGGAGGGGCTATAGAGTCAGCTACCATCCTCAGTAGGAGGGGCTATAGAGTCAGCTACCATCCTCAGTAGGAGTGACTATAGAGTCAGCTACCATCCTCTGTAGGAGTGACTATAGAGTCAGCTACCATCCTCAGTAGGAGGGGCTATAGAGTCAGCTACCATCCTCAGTAGGAGGGGCTATAGAGTCAGCTACCATCCTCAGTAGGAGTGGCTATAGAGTCAGCTACCATCCTCAGTAGGAGTGGCTATAGAGTCAGCTACCATCCTCAGTAGGAGGGGCTATAGAGTCAGCTACCATCCTCAGTAGGAGGGGCTATAGAGTCAGCTACCATCCTCAGTAGGAGTGACTATAGAGTCAGCTACCATCCTCTGTAGGAGTGACTATAGAGTCAGCTACCATCCTCAGTAGGAGGGGCTATAGAGTCAGCTACCATCCTCAGTAGGAGGGGCTATAGAGTCAGCTACCATCCTCAGTAGGAGTGGCTATAGAGTCAGCTACCATCCTCAGTAGGAGTGGCTATAGAGTCAGCTACCATCCTCAGTAGGAGGGGCTATAGAGTCAGCTACCATCCTCAGTAGGAGGGGCTATAGAGTCAGCTACCATCCTCAGTAGGAGTGGCTATAGAGTCAGCTACCATCCTCAGTAGGAGGGGCTATAGAGTCAGCCACCATCCTCAGTAGCTTTCCATCTAAGTTGTCAATGCCAGGAGGTTTATTGATCGATTATTGACCGATAACAGTAATTGTTCCACCTCTCCAACACTAACTTTACAGAATTCAAACTTGCAATTCTTTTCTTTCATAATTCGTTTTTTTATACAGGAATATGAGGCTCACTGATCGTTGTTTGCATTTCCTGTCTAAGTTTGCCCACTTTGCCAATGAAATAATCATAAAAATCATTGGTAACATCAAACGGTTTTGTGATGAATAAGCCATCTGTCTCGATGAAAGATGGAGTGGAATTTGTCTGTCTGCCCATCATTTCATTTAAGGTTTTTTATATCATAATCTGCACATCTATCACTCCAGTATTAATGCTAAATTGTAATTACTTTCACCTCTATGGCCTATTTATTACCTTCTACATTTCCACACACTGTACATATATTTTTCTATTGTGTTACTGACTGTGCATTTGTTTGTGTGTAACTCTGTGTTGTTGTTTTTGTCCACTGCTTTGCTTTATCTTGGCCAGGGCAGAGAGAACATGCTTCCTACAAGGCTCTTCCCGCTCTCCCTTTGGCAAATCGGATCACACCTCCATTCTGCTCCTCCCCACCTATAGGCAGAAACTTAAACAGGAAGCCCCCATCGTAAGGACTGTTAAAACGTTGATCTGACCAATCGAAATCTATGCTTCAAGATGTTTTCATCACGCAGACTTTGAAATATTCCAGGTCGCCTCTGGGAATAGTGTCAACGTATACACTGACTGTGTGACTGGGTTGGTCAGGAAGTACATAGAGGATGTTGTTCCCACTGTGACGATTACAACTTATCCCAACCAGAAACTGTGGATAGATGGCACCATTTAACCACAGCAAGATAACTGGGGACATGGACGAGAACAAATAGTCTCGCCCTCCGTAAAGCAATCAAACACACTCCGTCCGGCCCAGATGGCCGTGTCCTCAGAGCATGTGCAGACCAGCTGGCTGGAGTGTTTTATGGACATATCAACGACCTCAGGAAGGCCAAGAAGAGCATCAACGACCTCAGGAAGACCAAGAAGAGCATCAATGACCTCCAGGAAGACCAAGAGGAGCATCAACGACCTCAGGAAGACCAAGAGGAGCATCAACGACCTCAGGAAGACCAAGAGGAGCTTCAACGACCTCAGGAAGGCCAAGAAGAGCATCAACGACCTCAAGAAGAGCATCAACGACCACAGGAAGGCCAAGAAGAGCATCAACGACCTCAGGAAGGCCAAGAGGAGCATCAACGACCTCAGGAAGGCCAAGAGGAGCATCAACGACCTCAGGAAGGCCAAGAGGAGCATCAACGACCTCAGGAAGACCAAGAGGAGCATCAACGACCTCAGGAAGACCAAGAGGAGCATCAACGACCTCAGGAAGACCAAGAGGAGCTTCAACGACCTCAGGAAGACCAAGAGGAGCATCAACGACCTCAAGAAGGCCAAGAGGAGCATCAACCATCCTCAGGAAGACCAAGAGGAGCATCAACGACCTCAGGAAGGCCAAGAGGAGCATCAACGACCACAGGAAGGCCAAGAGGAGCATCAACGACCACAGGAAGGCCAAGAGGAGCATCAACAACCTCAGGAAGACCAAGAGGAGCATCAACGACCTCAGGAAGACCAAGAGGAGCATCAACGACCTCAGGAAGACCAAGAGGAGCATCAACGACCTCAGGAAGACCAAGAGGAGAATCAACGACCTCAGGAAGACCAAGAGGAGCATCAACAACCACAGGAAGGCCAAGAAGAGCATCAACGACCTCAGGAAGACCAAGAGGAGCATCAACGACCTCAGGAAGACCAAGAGGAGCATCACGACCTCAGGAAGACCAAGAGGAGCATCAACGACCTCAGGAAGACCAAGAGGAGCATCAACGACCTCAGGAAGACCAAGAGGAGCATCAACGACCTCAGGAAGACCAAGAGGAGCATCAACAACCACAGGAAGGCCAAGAAGAGCATCAAAGACCTCAGGAAGACCAAGAGGAGCATCAACGACCTCAGGAAGACCAAGAGGAGCATCAACGACCTCAGGAAGACCAAGAGGAGCATCAACGATCCTCAGGAAGACCAAGAGGAGAATCAACGACCTCAGTAAGACCAAGAGGAGCATCAACGACCTCAGCCATCCGAGCCATGGCCTGTTCACTCCGCTACCATCTAGAAGGTGGAGACAATACTGGGGCATAAACAGCTTCTATCTCCAGGCAATCAGACTGTTAAACAGCTTCTATCTCCAGGCAATCAGACTGTTAAACAGCTTCTATCTCCAGGCCATCAGACTGTTAAACAGCTTCTATCTCCAGGCAATCAGACTGTTAAACAGCTTCTATCTCCAGGCAATCAGACTGTTAAACAGCTTCTATCTCCAGGCCATCAGACTGTTAAACATCTTCTACCTCAAGGCCATCAGACTGATAAACAGCTTCTATCTCCAGGCCATCAGACTGTTAAACAGCTTCTCTCTCCAGGCCATCAGACTGTTAAACAGCTTCTATCTCCAGGCCATCAGACTGTTAAACAGCTTCTATCTCCAGGCCATCAGACTGTTAAACATCTTCTACCTCAAGGCCATCAGACTGTTAAACAGCTTCTATCTCCAGGCCATCAGACTGTTAAACAGCTTCTATCTCCAGGCCATCAGACTGTTAAACATCTTCTACCTCAAGGCCATCAGACTGATAAACAGCTTCTATCTCCAGGCCATCAGACTGTTAAACAGCTTCTCTCTCCAGGCCATCAGACTGTTAAACAGCTTCTCTCTCCAGGCCATCAGACTGTTAAACATCTTCTACCTCAAGGCCCTCAGACTGTTAAACAGCTTCTACCTCAAGGCCCTCAGACTGTTAAACATCTTCTACCTCAAGGCCCTCAGACTGTTAAACAGCTTCTACCTCAAGGCCCTCAGACTGTTAAACATCTTCTACCTCAAGGCCCTCAGACTGTTAAACAGCTTCTACCTCAAGGCCCTCAGACTGTTAAACATCTTCTACCTCAAGGCCCTCAGACTGTTAAACAGCTTCTATCTCCAGGCCATCAGACTGTTAAACAGTCACCTCTAGTGTAATGCTGTTCCAGGACCCAGTTGCACAGGGCTCAGACCCAAGGCCTCTAGCTTAATGATGTGTTTGAAGGGTACTATGATGTTGAATGCTGAGCTGTAGTCAAAGAATAGCATTCGTACATAGGTATTCCTCTTTCCAGATGGGATAGGGCAGTGTGCAGTCATGATGGCTGTTGCATCATCTGTGGATCTATTGGGGCGGTAAGCAAATTGAAGTGGGTCTAAGGTGACAGGTAAGGAAGAGCTGTAATCATCCTTGACTAGGCCTCTCAAAGAACTTCATGGTGACAGAAGTGAGTGCAACGGGGCGATAGTCATTTAGTTCAGTTACCTTTGCTTTCTTGGTTACAGGAACACTGGCATGTACTCATATTCCATCAATAATATGTAATTAAATAAAATCACAGTTTATTTGGCATATGCACAGGTTACAGTGGAGTATATACAGGGATATGACATGGCACAGGTTACAGTGGAGTATATACAGGGATATGACATGGCACAGGTTACAGTGGAGTATATACAGGGATATGACATGGCATTGTAACGTGTACTATTGAACTAACAGTGTGTAACAACCCCCCGCAGGCTCCTCCCTCATGTCCCACTACTAGCTCCGGATTGGCTACACCAGATAATGTGATTTAACTGAAGATAGTTGGTATCCATTACTGGGAGTTACAGGAAAGGTACTGTTTGCACAAAGCATTTTCAACCAACCATAGTGATACTGTCTTTTTGTCCTTGATTCGTGGGGAAACAGGAGTCTCGTAAAATGTCTGTGTCCAGTTGCAGGGGGGTCAGTTTTAAATGTTGCGTTATTGAAATAAATACTTGTTTTCTAAATTCAAACGGACCCCCTGCTGAGGAGAGGAAACAGGCCTGTTGATTGGATGAGAGGAGGAGAGGAGACAGGCTTGTTGATTGGATGAGAAGAGGAGAGGAGACAGGCCTGTTGATTGGATGAGAGGAGGAGAGGAGACAGACTGGTTGATTGGATGAGAGGAGACAGACTTGTTGATTGGATGAGAGGAGGAGAGGAGACAGACCTGTTGATTGGATGAGAGGAGGAGAGGAGACAGGCTTGTTGAGAGGAGGAGAGGAGACAGGCTTGTTGATTGGATGAGAGGAGGAAGGGAGACAGACCTGTTGATTGGATGAGAGGAGGAAGGGAGACAGGCTTGTTGATTGGATGAGAGGAGGAAGGGAGACAGGCTTGTTGATTGGAGGATTCTTCTGTTCTGCCTGTGCATGGGTAATCATCGTCACTCTCCCTCTGAAAGGCTCTGTTCCAGGAGACTGCAGTAGCAGCGCTGCTCATTGGATGATACTTCTGCCTGTACATGTCCATCTGAATGGCACTAGGTTTCATCACAGCCTGTCAGCACTGAGGGTCCTGTGTGAATGGAGGTTCAGGCCAGAGCATGTTGCTGTCAGCCTGTTTCTGTTGGTTTAACAGCAGGTTTAACAGCAGGTTACACAATGTAACAGTCTGCTGTTCCATCTCCTCACTAGATCTGTCACCTAGGGATTTCATAACATACTAGGCTCCTCCACATTCCTCCGTCTCTCTCTGCCGTAAAACCGTGTTCTCAGTGAGAGGCAGGTAGCCTAGTGGTTAGAGAGGCAGGTAGCCTAGTGGTTAGAGAGGCAGGTAGCCTAGTGGTTAGAGAGGCAGGTAGCCTAGTGGTTAGAGAGGCAAGTAGCTTAGTGGTTAGAGAGGCAGGTAGCCTAGTGGTAAGAGAGGCAGGTAGCCTAGTGATTAGAGAGGCAGGTAGCCTAGTGGTTAGAGAGGCAGGTAGCCTAGTGGTTAGAGAGGCAAGTAGCCTAGTGTTTAGAGAGGCAGGTAGCCTAGTGGTTAGAGCGGCAGGTAGCCTAGTGGTTAGAGAGGCAGGTAGCCTAGTGGTTAGAGAGGCAGGTAGCCTAGTGGTTAGAGAGGCAGGTAGCCTAGTGGTTAGAGAGTAGCAGTACCACTCTCCAATACAGTCTTTAACCGCTCACCTCCCGCCCTGCAGCGTGGACTAGTCTTTAACCCCTCACCTCCCGCCCTGCAGCGTGGACTAGTCTTTAACTCCTCACCTCCCGCCCTGCAGCGTGGACTAGTCTTTAACCACTCACCTCCCGCCCTGCAGCGTGGACTAGTCTTTAACCCCTCACCTCCCGCACTGCAGCGTGGACTAGTCTTTAACCCCTCACCTCCCGCCCTGCAGCGTGGACTAGTCTTTAACCCCTCACCTCCCGCCCTGCAGCGTGGACTAGTCTTTAACCCCTCACCTCCCGCCCTGCAGCGTGGACTAGTCTTTAACCCCTCACCTCCCGCCCTGCAGCGTGGACTAGTCTTTAACCCCTCACCTCCCGCCCTGCAGCGTGGACTAGTCTTTAACCACTCACCTCCCGCCCTGCAGCGTGGACTAGTCTTTAACTCCTCACCTCCCGCCCTGCAGCGTGGACTAGTCTTTAACCCCTCACCTCCCGCCCTGCAGGGTGGACTAGTCTTTAACCCCTCACCTCCCCGCCCTGCAGCGTGGACTAGTCTTTAACCCCTCACCTCCCGCCCTGCAGCGTGGACTAGTCTTTAAACCCTCACCTCCCGCCCTGCAGCGTGGACTAGTCTTTAACCACTCACCTCCCGCCCTGCAGCGTGGACTAGTCTTTAACCCCTCACCTCCCGCCCTGCAGCGTGGACTAGTCTTTAACCCCTCACCTCCCGCCCTGCAGCGTGGACTAGTCTTTAACCCCTTACCTCCCGCCCTGCAGCGTGGACTAGTCTTTAACTCCTCACCTCCCGCCCTGCAGCGTGGACTAGTCTTTAACCCCTCACCTCCCGCCCTGCAGCGTGGACTAGTCTTTAACCCCTCACCTCCCGCCCTGCAGCGTGGACTAGTCTTTAACCCCTCACCTCCCGCCCTGCAGCGTGGACTAGTCTTTAACCCCTCACCTCCCGCCCTGCAGCGTGGACTAGTCTTTAACCCCTCACCTCCCGCCCTGCAGCGTGGACTAGTCTTTAACCCCTCACCTCCCGCCCTGCAGCGTGGACAAGGTACAGATCCAAACTAGTGATGGGAGAATGCAGTTACAGTAATCGTTAGTCGCAATGTTATTTTTGGAGGATATTATATAGATACTTTGACACAAAGCATCAATTTGTGTTTTTTTTTAAGTAGCGTTTGCTACAGCTAGTCTGGTAAAACGCTGGTTTGGTAAAATTCTGGTTTGGTAAAACTCTGGTATGTTTCATCCTATAGCCTGTTCTCCATCTTCTTTTTAAATAGTGAGCCAACGTGTTTTCAGCACTTTGATTTCCTCGACTGATCGAAATTTGTTTTCTCACGGCGCTCTCTTCGTCTCTCTGCAGCAGACATATAGTGAAAAATATGTTTGGAACATCAAATCGCAATAAAATCACAGTATCAAATTGCACCACAGTATCAAATGTAAGAATTGCAATACATTATCGTATCGGGCACCTAAGTATCGTGATCATTTCGTATTGTGAGGTACCTGGCAAATCCCAGCCCTAATCCGAACCTCAATTAGGCTGACAGTGGTGTGATGGCTGTTGGTTGGTTGTCGTCTGTGGTTTATCGTTGATAATAATATAATGCCTTTTAGCAGATGCTGACATTTGAAGTATGGGTGGCCCCTTTGGAGTTGTAAGCCACCGATGTTAACAAAGTGCTACTGAGGTGTCAAAGATGGCCGTTATATTGTATAGTTTCATGCTAAATTATAGAGTTGAGATGAAACTGGCTGTCCATGACGGGGCATCATGGAATAATGGAACAGGTAGTGTGTTTGTCTAAAGGTTAGTGTTGCCTAGGAAGTCAGTCCCACCCCCCTCCCACACAGTAACAGCAACAGCAGGAGTCAGTTAGCCAAGGTAAATACACTTCATCAACACCATGTTCTCTACTGTGAGACACAGCCCCTCCCATGATCATAGCTCTTCCAGTGCCTTCCGAAAGTATTCATACCCATTAACTTATTACACATTTTGTTACATCCTGAATTCAAAATGGATGACATTAGTTTTTTCCTCAGCTATCTACACACAATACCCCATAATCAACAAGGGAAAATATGTTCTAAGAAATGTTTGCACATTTATTGAAAATTAAATACAGAAATATTTAATTTACATATGTTTTCACACCCCTGGGTCAGTACTTTGCAAAAGCACCTTTGGCAGTGATTACAGCTGTGTGTCTTTCTGGGTACGTCTCTAAGAGCGTTCCACACCTGGTATGTGCAAATAATTCTTCAAGCTCTGTCAAATTGGTTGTTGGTCATTACTATACATTTTCAGGTCTTGCAATAGATTTTCAAGCCGATTTAAGTCAAAAGTGTAACATATTTGGTATGATTTTCAAGTAAATTTCAGTTAAAACTGCAACTCAGGAACAGCAACCACTATGGAGCGTGGATTCAGTAATATGTTGTATTGGAGAGTGGTACTCAGTAATGTGTTGTATAGGAGAGTGGTACTCAGTAATGTGTTGTATTGGAGAGTGGTACTCAGTAATGTGTTGTATTGGAGAGTGGTACTCAGTAATGTGTTGTATTGGAGAGTGGTACTCAGTAATGTGTTGTATAGGAGAGTGGTACTCAGTAATGTGTTCTATTGGAGAGTGGTACTCAGTAATGTGTTGTATTGGAGAGTGGTACTCAGTAATGTGTTGTATTGGAGAGTGGTACTCAGTAATGTGTTCTATTGGAGAGTGGTACTCAGTAATGTGTTGTATTGGGAGAGTAGTACTCAGTAATGTGTTTTATTGGAGAGTGGTACTCAGGTATGTGTTGTATTGGAGAGTGGTACTCAGTAATGTGTTTTATTGGAGAGTGGTACTCAGTAATATGTTGTATTGGGAGAGTAGTACTCAGTAATGTGTTTTATTGGAGAGTGGTACTCAGGTATGTGTTGTATTGGAGAGTGGTACTCAGTAATGTGTTGTATTGGAGAGTGGTACTCAGTAATGTGTTGTATTGGAGAGTGGTACTCAGTAATGTATTGTATTGGAGAGTGGTACTCAGTAATGTGTTGTATTGGAGCGTGGATTCAGTAATATGTTGTATTGGAGAGTGGTACTCAGTAATGTGTTGTATAGGAGAGTGGTACTCAGTAATGTGTTCTATTGGAGAGTGGTACTCAGTAATGTGTTGTATTGGAGAGTGGTACTCAGTAATGTGTTGTATTGGAGAGTGGTACTCAGTAATGTGTTCTATTGGAGAGTGGTACTCAGTAATGTGTTGTATTGGGAGAGTAGTACTCAGTAATGTGTTTTATTGGAGAGTGGTACTCAGGTATGTGTTGTATTGGAGAGTGGTACTCAGTAATGTGTTTTATTGGAGAGTGGTACTCAGTAATATGTTGTATTGGGAGAGTAGTACTCAGTAATGTGTTTTATTGGAGAGTGGTACTCAGGTATGTGTTGTATTGGAGAGTGGTACTCAGTAATGTGTTGTATTGGAGAGTGGTACTCAGTAATGTGTTGTATTGGAGAGTGGTACTCAGTAATGTGTTGTATTGGAGAGTGGTACTCAGTAATGTGTTGTATTGGAGAGTGGTACTCAGTAATGTGTTGTATTGGAGAGTGTGACTCAGTAATGTGTTTTATTGGAGAGTGGTACTCAGTAATGTGTTGTATTGGAGAGTGGTACTCAGTAATGTGTTGTATTGGAGAGTGGTACTCAGTAATGTGTTTTATTGGAGAGTGGTACTCAGTAATATGTTGTATTGGGAGAGTGGTACTCAGTAATGTGTTTTATTGGAAAGTGGTACTCAGGTATGTGCTGTATTGGAGAGTGGTACTCAGTAATGTGTTGTATTGGAGAGTGGTACTCAGTAATGTGTTGTATTGGAGAGTGGTACTCAGTAATGTGTTGTATTGGAGAGTGGTACTCAGTAGTGTGTTGTATTGGAGAGTGGTACTCAGTAATGTGTTGTATTGGAGAGTGGTACTCAGTAATGTGTTTTATTGGAGAGTGGTACTCAGTAATATGTTGTATTGGAGAGTGGTACTCAGTAATGTGTTGTATTGGAGAGTGGTACTCAGTAATGTGTTGTATTGGAGAGTGGTACTCAGTAATGTGTTTTATTGGAGAGTGGTACTCAGTAATGTGTTGTATTGGAGAGTAGTACTCAGTAATGTGTTGTATTGGAGAGTGTGACTCAGTAATGTGTTTTATTGGAGAGTGGTACTCAGTAATGTGTTGTATTGGAGAGTGTGACTCAGTAATGTGTTTTATTGGAGAGTGGTACTCAGTAATGTGTTTTATTGGAGAGTGGTACTCAGTAATGTGTTGTATTGGAGAGTGGTACTCAGTAATGTGTTGTATTGGAGAGTGTGACTCAGTAATGTGTTGTATTGGAGAGTGGTACTCAGTAATGTGTTGTATTGGATTTACCCCAAACATAACACTTTGAATTCAGGACAAAAAGTGAATTGCTTTGCCACATTTTTTGTGCCTTGTTGCAAACAGGATGCATGTTTTATTATTTTTTTAATTTAACCTTTATTTATCTTCAAGTCAGTTAAGATAAAATTCTTATTTACAATGACGGCCTTCCAAAAGGCAAAAGGCCTCCTGTAGCCCCTCCTGAAGGGGGCTGGGATAAACCATTTAAGTAAATTAAATAAAAAATATAGGATAAAACACACATCACAACAAGAGAGACACCACAACACTACATAAAGAGAGACCTAAAGACAACAACATAGCATGGCAGCAACACATGAAAACACATCATGGTAGCAACACAACATGACAACTACATGGTAGCAAAACAACATGGTAGCAGCACAAAACATGGGACAAACATTACTGGGCACAGACAACAGCACAAATGGCAAGAAGGTAGAGACAGCAATACATCAAGCAAAGCAGCCACAACTCTCAGTAAGAGTAACCATGATTGAGTCTTTGAATGAAGAATTTATTAGTGTTTGTTGCAGCTCGTTCCAGTCGCTAGCTGCAGCGAACTGAAAAGAGGAGCGACCCAGGGATGTGTGTGCTTTGGGGACCTTTAACAGAATGTGACTGGCAGAACGGGTGTTGTATGTTGGAGGATGAGGGCTGCAGTAGATATCTCAGAGTTAGGCCAAAGTGGGTTTTATAAATAAGCATCAACCAGTGGGTCTTCCAACGGGTATACAGGGATGACCAGTTTATAGAGGAGTATAGAGTGCAGTGATGTGTCCTATAAGGAGCATTGGTGGCAAATCTGATGGCCGAATGGTAAAGAACATCTAGCCGCTCGAGAGCACCCTTACCTGCCGATCTATAAATTACGTCTCCGTAATCTAGCATGGGTAGGATGGTCATCTGAGTCAGGGTTAGTTTGGCAGCTGTGATGAAAGAGGCGTGATTACGATAGAGGAAACCAAGTCTAGATTTAACTTCAGCCTGCAGCTTTGATATGTGCTGAGAGATGGACAGTGTACCGTCGAGCCATATTCCCAAGTACTTGTATGAGGTGACTACCTCAAGCGCTAAACCATCAGAGGTAGTAATCACACTTGTGGGGAGAGGGGCATTCTTCTTACCAAACCACATTACCTTTGTTTTGGAGGTGTTCAGAACAAGGTTAAGGGCAGAGAAAGCTTGTTGGACACTAAGAAAACTTTGTTGTAGAGAATCTTACTCAAAATCTGGGGAGGCCCTTATAGGGCCTTCCGCCAGCTGAGTATAAGACTGTATGATCTGCATATAAATGGATGAGAGAGCTTCCTACTGCCTGAGCTATGCTGTTGATGTAAATTGAGAAGAGCGTGGGGCCTAGGATCGAGCCTTGGGGTACTCCCTTGATGACAGGCAGTGGCTGAGACAGCAAATGTTCCCGACATTATACACTGCACTCTTTGAGAGAGGTAGTTACAAAAACCAGGCCAAAGACCCCTCAGAGACACTAATACTCATTAGCCGACCCACAAGAATGGAATGGTCTACCATATCAAAAACTTTGGCCAAGTCAATAAAAATAGCAGCACAACATTGCTTAGAATCAAAGGGCAATGGTGACATCATTGAAGAGTTTTGGAATATTTTTTACAGGCTTCCTTCTTTTCCATGTCATTTAGGTTAGTATTGTGGAGTCACCACAATGTTGTTGATCCATCCTCAGTTTTCTCATATCACAGCCATTAAACTCTGTAACTGTTTTAAAGTCTCCATTGGCCTCATGGTGAAATCCTTGAACTGTTTCCTTCCTCACCGGCAACTGAGTTAGGAAGGACGCCTGTATCTTTGTAGTAACTGGGTGTATTGATACACCATCCAAAGTGTAATTAATAACGTCACTATGCTCAAAGGGATATTCAATGTCTGATTTTTTTTGATTACCCATCAACCAATAGGTGCCCTTCTTTACAAGGCAGTGGAAAACCTTCCTGGTCTTTGTGGTTGAGTCTGTTTGAAATTCACTGCTCAACTGAGGGACCTTACAGATAATTGTATGTGTGGGGTATAGAGATGAGGTAGTCATTAGAAAATCATATTAAAAACTATTATTGCACACAGAGTGAGTCCATGCAACTTATTCTGTGACTTGTTAAGCCCGTTTATACTCCTGAACATATTTATGCTTTGCCATAACAAAGGGGTTGAATTTTATTGAGTCAAGACATTTCAGCTTTTCTTTCATTCATACATTTGTAAACATTTTGGAAAACATAATTCCACTTTTACATTATGGGGTGTGTAGTCCAGTGACACAACATCTCAATTTAATCCATGTTAAATTCAGGCTGTAACACAACAACATGTGGGAAAAAGTCAAGGGTGTGAATACTTCCTGAAGGAACTGTATATTAATATGTAAACAACTGGTTAGATTGAGAATAGTCTGATGGGTGAGGATATTATCAAGTGCTTTGTTAAATTGTGAATGAGAGACCAATCAAATCAAATCAAATTGTATTTGTCACAAGTGCCAAATACAACAACCGTGAAATAATTACTTACAAGCCCTTAACCAACAATGCATTTAAGAAAAATAAGACTTAATCAAATATTTACTAAATAAACTAAAGTAAAAAAACAAAGAGCAACAATAAAATAACAATAACGAGGCTATATACAGGGTATTACGGTACAGAGTCAATGTGGAGGCTATATACAGGGTGTTACGGTACAGAGTCAATGTGGAGGCTATATACAGGGTGTTACGGTACAGAGTCATTGTGGAGGCTATATACAGGGTATTACGGTACAGTGTCAATGTGGAGGCTATATACAGGGTATTACGGTACAGAGTCAATGTGGAGGCTATATACAGGGTATTACGGTACAGAGTCAATGTGGAGGCTATATACAGGGTGTTACAGTACAGAGTCAATGTGGAGGATATACAGGGTGTTACGGTACAGAGTCAATGTGGAGGCTATATACAGGGTATTACGGTACCGAGTCAATGTGGAGGCTATATACAGGGTGTTACGGTACAGAGTCAATGTGGAGGCTATATACAGGGTGTTACGGTACAGAGTCAGTGTGGAGGCTATATACAGGGTGTTACGGTACCGAGTCAATGTGGAGGCTATATACAGGGTGTTACGGTACCGAGTCAATGTGGAGGCTATATACAGGGTGTTACGGTACAGAGTCAATGTGGAGGCTATATACAGGGTGTTACGGTACAGAGTCAGTGTGGAGGCTATATACAGGGGGTACTGGTACAGAGTCAGTGTGGAGGCTATATACAGGGTGTTACGGTACAGAGTCAGTGTGGAGGCTATATACAGGGTGTTACGGTACAGAGTCAAACTAAGGAGATGATTGTGGACTTCAGGAAACAGCAGAGGGAACACCCCCCTATCCACATCGATGGAACAGTAGTGGAGAGGGTAGTAAGTTTTAAGTTCCTCGGCATACACATCACAGACAAACTGAATTGGTCCACTCACACAGACAGCATCGTGAAGAAGGCGCAGCAGCGCCTCTTCAACCTCAGGAGGCTGAAAAATTTGGCTTGTCACCAAAAGCACTCACAAACTTCTACAGATGCACAATCGAGAGCATCCTGGCGGGCTGTATCACCGCCTGGTACGGCAACTGCTCCGCCCACAACCATAAGGCTCTCCAGAGGGTAGTGAGGTCTGCACAACATATCACCGGGGGCAAACTACCTGCCCTCCAGGACACCTACACCACCCGATGTTACAGGAAGGCCATAAAGATCACCAAGGACAACACCCACCCGAGCCACTGCCTGTTCACCCCGCTATCATCCAGAAGGCGAGGTCAGTACAGGTGCATCAAAGCTGGGACCGAGAGACTGAAAAACAGCTTCTATCTCAAGGCCATCAGACTGTTAAACAGCAACCACTAACATTGGTTGGCTGCTGCCAACACACTGACTCAACTCCAGCCACTTCAATAATTGGAATTGATGGGAAAGGATGTAAAATATATCACTAGCCACTTTAAACAATGCTACCTAATATAATGTTTACATACCCTACATTTTTCATCTCATATGTATACGTATATACTGTACTCTATCATCTACTGCATCCTTATGTAATACATTATCACTAGCCACTTTAACTATGCCACTTTGTTTACATACTCATCTCATATGTATATACTGTACTCGATACCATCTACTGTATCTTGCCTATGCTGCTCTGCACCATCACTCATTCATATCTTTATGTACATATTCTTTATCCCCTTACACTGTGTATAAGAAATTAGTTTTGGAATTGTTAGTTAGATTACTTGTTGGTTATTACTGCATTGTCGGAACTGGAAGCACAAGCATTTCGCTACACTCGCATTAACATCTGCTAACCATGTGTATGTGACAAATAAAATTTGATTTGATTTGATTTGGAGGCTATATACAGGGTGTTACGGTACAGAGTCAATGTGGAGGCTATATACAGGGTGTTACGGTACAGAGTCAATGTGGAGGCTATATACAGGGTGTTACGGTACAGAGTCAATGTGGAGGCTATATACAGGGTATTACGGTACATAGTCAATGTGGAGGCTATATACAGGATATTACCGTACAGAGTCAATGTGGAGGCTATGTACAGTGTGTTACGGTACAGAGTCAATGTGGAGGCTATATATTTACATTTAAGTCATTTGGCAGACGCTCTTATCCAGAGCGACTTACAAATTGGTGAATTCACCTTATGACATCCAGTGGAACAGCCACTTTACAATAGTGCATCTAAATCATTTAAGGGGGGGGGGGGTGAGAAAGATTACTTTATCCTATCCTAGGTATTCCTTAAAGAGGTGGGGTTTCAGGTGTCTCCGGAAGGTGGTGATTGACTCCACTGTCCTGGCGTCGTGAGGGAGTTTGTTCCACCATTGGGGGGCCAGAGCAGCGAACAGTTTTGACTGGGCTGAGCGGGAACTGTACTTCCTCAGTGGTAGGGAGGCGAGCAGGCCAGAGGTGGATGAACGCAGTGCCCTTGTTTGGGTGTAGGGCCTGATCAGAGCCTGGAGGTACTGCGGTGCCGTTCCCCTCACAGCTCCGTAGGCAAGCACCATGGTCTTGTAGCGGATGCGAGCTTCAACTGGAAGCCAGTGGAGAGAGCGGAGGAGCGGGGTGACGTGAGAGAACTTGGGAAGGTTGAACACCAGACGGGCTATATACAGGGTGTTACGGTACAGAGTCAGTGTGGAGGCTATATACAGGGTATTACGGTACAGAGTCAATGTGGAGGCTATATACAGGGGGTACTGGTACAGAGTCAATGTGGAGGCTATATACAGGGGGTACCGGTACAGAGTCAAAGTGGAGGCTATATACAGGGTATTACGGTACAGAGTCAATGTGGAGGCTATATACAGGGTGTTACGGTACTGAGTCAATGAGCGGGGGTACAGGTTCGTTGAGGTAATTGAGGTAATATGTACATGTAGGTAGGGGGGAGTCAATGCAAATAGTCTGGGTAGCCATTTGATTAGCTGTTCAGGAGTCTTATGGCTCGAAGCTGTTAGAACCATTTGGACCTAGACTTGGTACTCCGGTACCGCTTGACGTGCGGTAGCAGAGAGAACAGTCTATGACTAAGGTGGCTGGAGTCTGACAATTTTGTCAGTCTTTGGCAATTTTTAGGGCCTTCCTCTGACACCGCCTGGTACTTACTCACATCGGCTACGGAGAGCGCGATCGCACAGTATATAGTCTCGCCCTTGTTATTTTACTGCTCCTCTTTAACTATTTGTTACTTTTATTTCTTATTCAACTGCATTGTTGGTTAGGGGCTCGTAAGTAAGCATTTCACATGTCTAATAACATTTGATTTGTTTTGACTTATTGACGAAGCCGGCAACTGATTTGGTATACTCCTCAATGCAACATATTTCAGTCTGTGCTGGCAAAACTGTCCTGTAGCTTAGCATCATCTGACCACTTCCGTATTGAGTCACTGGTACTTCCTGCTTTAGGTTTTGCTTGTTTGCAGGAATCAGGAGGATAGAATGATGGTCAGATTTGCCAAATGGAGGGTGAGGGAGAGCTTTGTACGTGTCATAACGAGGAAACCAAGGCGCAGCGTGATTGGAATACATTCTTCTTTTATATAACGAAGAACACTTCAACAAAACTAACGTAAAGCTATAACCAACTTGTGCTGCCATGCAACTACACATATTTCTTTATTTGTTTTATTTTACCTTTATTTAACCAGGCAAGTCAGTTAAGAACAAATTATTATTTTCAATGACGGCCTGGGAACAGTGGGTTAACTGCCTGTTCAGGGGCAGAACGACAGATTTGTGTTTTGTCAGCTCGGGGGTTTGAACTCGCAACCTTCCGGTTACTAGTCCAACGCTCTAACCACTAGACAATAACCCACACAACCAAAATGGCAACCTAAATAGGATCCCCAATCAGAGACAACGATAAACAGCTGCCTCTGATTGGGAACTAATTCTGGCCACTATAGACTGACATTTACTGAGACAAACCAAAACCCCATAGATATACAAAAAACCCTAGATAAGACACAAAAACACACATACCACCCTTGTCACACCCTGACCTAAACAAAATAATAAAGGAAACAAAGATAGCTACGGTCAGGGTGTGATACTCTGTGTGGAGTAAAAGGTTCTTCTTTCTCTGGTTGGACATGTGACATGCTGGTAGAAATGAGGTCAAATGGATTTCAGTTTCCCTGCATTAACGTCCCCGGCCACTAGGAGTGCCACTTCTGGATGAGCATTTTTTTTTAATATCCTCATTTTCCTGTTTGCTTATGGCCTTATACAGCTGGTTGAGTGGCCTCATACAACTGCTTGAGTGGCCTTATACAGCTGGTTGAGTGGCCTTCTACAGCTGGTTGAGTGGCCTTATACAGCTGGTTGAGTGGCCTTATACAGCTGGTTGAGTGGCCTTCTACAGCTGGTTGAGTGGCATTATACAGCTGGTTGAGTGGCCTTATACAGCTGGTTGAGTGGCCTTATACAGCTGGTTGAGTGGCCTT
>NW_027008960.1:34756-63233 GCF_036934945.1 Oncorhynchus masou masou
AATGCCACTCAACCAGCTGTATAAGGCCACTCAACCAGCTGTATAAGGCCACTCAACCAGCTGTAGAAGGCCACTCAACCAGCTGTATAAGGCCACTCAACCAGCTGTATAAGGCCACTCAACCAGCTGTATACGGCCACTCAACCAGCTGTATAAGGCCACTCAACCAGCTGTATAATGCCACTCAACCAGCTGTAGAAGGCCACTCAACCAGCTGTATAAGGTCACTCAACCAGCTGTAGAAGGCCACTCAACCAGCTGGATAAGGCCACTCAACCAGCTGTAGAAGGCCACTCAACCAGCTGTATAAGGCCACTCAACCAGCTGTATAAGGCCACTCAACCAGTTGTATGAGGCCAGTCAACCAGTTGTATAAGGCCACTCAACCAGCTGTATACGGCCACTCAACCAGCTGTATAAGGCCACTCAACCAGCTGTATAATGCCACTCAACCAGCTGTAGAAGGCCACTCAACCAGCTGTATAAGGTCACTCAACCAGCTGTAGAAGGCCACTCAACCAGCTGGATAAGGCCACTCAACCAGCTGTAGAAGGCCACTCAACCAGCTGTATAAGGCCACTCAACCAGCTGTATAAGGCCAGTCCACCAGCTGTATAAGGCCAGTCAACCAGCTGTATAAGGCCATAAGCAAACAGGAAAATGCTCATCCAGAAGTGGCACTCCTAGTGGCCGGGGACGTTAATGCAGGGAAACTGAAATCCATTTGACCTCATTTCTACCAGCATGTCACATGTCCAACCAGAGAAAGAAGAACCTTTTACTCCACACAGGGTGTCACGCCCTGACCGTAGTTATCTTTGTATGTGTGTTTTTTTGTCTTATCTAGGGTTTTTTGTATATCTATGGGGTTTTGGTTTGTCTCAGTAAATGTCAGTCTATAGTGGCCAGAATTGGTTCCCAATCAGAGGCAGCTGTTTATCGTTGTCTCTGATTGGGGATCCTATTTAGGTTGCCATTTTGGTTGTGTGGGATATTGTCTAGTGGTTAGAGCGTTGGGCTAGTAACCGGAAGGTTACGAGTTCAAACCCCCGAGCTGACAAGGTACAAATCTGTCGTTCTGCCCCTGAACAGGCAGTTAACCCACTGTTCCTAGGCCGTCATTGAAAATAAGAATTTGTTCTTAACTGACTTGTCTAGTTAAACAAAGGTAAAACAAATAAAAAAATATGTGTAGTTGCATGGCAGCACTAGTTGGTTATAGCTTTACGTTAGTTTTGTTGGAGTGTTCTTCGTTATATAAAAGAAGAATGTATTCCAATCACGCTGCGCCTTGGTTTCCTCGTTATGACACGTACAAAGCTCTCCCTCACCCTCCATTTGGCAAATCTGACCATCATTCTATCCTCCTGATTCCTGCTTACAAGCAAAACCTAAAGCAGGAAGTACCAGTGACTCAATACGGAAGTGGTCAGATGATGCTAAGCTACAGGACAGTTTTGCCAGCACAGACTGAAATATGTTGCATTGAGGAGTATACTAAATCAGTTGCCGGCTTCGTCAATAAGTCAAAACAAATCAAATGTTATTAGACACGTGAAATGCTTACTTACGAGCCCCTAACCAACAATGCAGTTGAATAAGAAATAAAAGAGGAGCAGTAAAATAACAAGGGCGAGACTATATACTGTGCGATCACGCTCTCCGTAGCCGATGTGAGTAAGTACCAGGCGGTGTCAGAGGAAGGCCCTAAAAATTGCCAAAGACTCCAGCCACCTTAGTCATAGACTGTTCTCTCTGCTATCACACAGCAAGTGGGACCGGAGCGCCAAGTCTAGGTCCAAATGGTTCTAACAGCTTCGAGCCATAAGACTCCTGAACAGCTAATCAAATGGCTACCCAGACTATTTGCATTGACTCACCCCTACCTACATGTACATATTACCTCAATTACCTCAACGAACCTGAACCCCCGCTCATTGACTCGGTACCGTAACACCCTGTATATAGCCTCCACATTGACTCTGTACCGTAATACCCTGTATATAGCCTCCACTTTGACTCTGTACCGGTATCCCCTGTATATAGCCTCCACATTGACTCTGTACCGGTACCCCCTGTATATAGCCTCCACATTGACTCTGTATATAGCCTCCACATTGACTCTGTACCGTAATACCCTGTATATAGCCTCCACACTGACACTGTAACGTAACACCCTGTATATAGCCTCCACATTGACTCTGTACCGTAACACCCTGTACATAGCCTCCACATTGACTCTGTACGGTAATATCCTGTATATAGCCTCCACATTGACTCTGTACCGTAATACCCTGTATATAGCCTCCACATTGACTCTGTACCGGTACCCACTGTATATAGCCTCCACATTGACTCTGTACCATAATACCCTGTATATAGCCTCCACATTGACTCTGTACCGTAACACCCTGTACATAGCCTCCACATTGACTCTGTACTGTAATACCCTGTTTATAGCCTCCACATTGACTCTGTACCGTAACACCCTGTATATAGCCTCCACATTGACTCTGTACCGTAACACCCTGTATATAGCCTCCACATTGACTCTGTAGCGTAACACCCTGTATATAGCCTCCACACTGACTCTGTACCGTAACACCCTGTATATAGCCTCCACATTGACTCTGTACTGTAACACCCTGTATATAGCCTCCAAATCAAATCAAATCAAATTTTATTTGTCACATACACATGGTTAGAAGATGTTAATGCGAGTGTAGCGAAATGCTTGTGCTTCCAGTTCCGACAATGCAGTAATAACCAACAAGTAATCTAACTAACAATTCCAAAACTAATTTCTTATACACAGTGTAAGGGGATAAAGAATATGTACATAAAGATATGAATGAGTGATGGTGCAGAGCAGCATAGGCAAGATACAGTAGATGGTATCGAGTACAGTATATACATATGAGATGAGTATGTAAACAAAGTGGCATAGTTAAAGTGGCTAGTGATACATGTATTACATAAGGATGCAGTAATTTACCGAGGTTAGCTAGCCAGCTATTTGTCGTCCTTAACGTAGGAGTTACTGCTAGCTAGCTAGCCAACAGCTAGCCAACGTCTTCCGAATTGAACTTCAACAACCCGGTCAACATTCCGCCTCGCTCCACAGGTAGTATCACATTTTCATTTCACTTCATTACAGTACAACGGTTTGATTTGTTTGATCGTAGCTAGCTAGCTACATAGCCGTCTTTGTATCTAAGACAATTGTGTAGTCTGGAGCGATTTTCTAGGTTAGCTAGCCAGCTATTGTCGTTCTTTTAACGTAACGTTACGTAATCAACACTGCTAGCTAGCCAGCTAGCCCGAATAGCAGCACTGTAGAAACTATTACACTCGACGGAACGACTTGATTAGTGTAGTGTCAACAACGCAGCCACTGCCAGCTAGCCTACAAAGTCAACAACGTAGCCACTGCCAGCTAGCCTACCCCAGCAGTACTGTATCATTTCAATCATTTTAGTCAATAAGATTCTTGCTACGTAAGCTTAACTTTCTGAACATTCGATAAGTGTAGTCCACTTGTCATTCCAATCTCCTTTGCATTAGCGTAGCCTCTTCTGTAGCCTGTCAACTATGTGTCTATCTATCCCTGTTCTCTCCTCTCTGCACAGACCATACAAACGCTCCACACCGCGTGGCCGCAGCCACCCTAATCTGGTGGTCCCAGCGCACGACCCACGTGGAGTTCCAGGTCTCCGGTAGCCTCTGGAACTGCCGATCTGCGGCCAACAAGGCAGAGTTCATCTCAGCCTATGCCTCCCTCCAGTCCTCGACTTCTTGGCACTGACGGAAACATGGATCACCACAGACAACACTGCTATTCCTACTGCTCTCTCTTCGTCCGCCCACGTGTTCTCGCACACCCGAGAGCTTCTGGTCAGCGGGGTGGTGGCACCGGGATCCTCATCTCTCCCAAGTGGTCATTCTCTCTTTCTCCCCTTACCCATCTGTCTATCGCCTCCTTTGAATTCCATGCTGTCACAGTTACCAGCCCTTTCAAGCTTAACATCCTTATCATTTATCGCCCTCCAGGTTCCTCGGAGAGTTCATCAATGAGCTTGATGCCTTGATAAGCTCCTTTCCTGAGGACGGCTCACTTCTCACAGTCCTGGGCGACTTTAACCTCCCCACGTCTACCTTTGACTCATTCCTCTCTGCCTCCTTCTTTCCACTCCTCTCCTCTTTTGACCTCACCCTCTCACCTTCCCCCTACTCACAAGGCAGGCAATACGCTCGACCTCATCTTTACTAGATGCTGTTCTTCCACTAACCTCATTGCAACTCCCTCCAAGTCTCCGACCACTACCTTGTATCCTTTTCCCTCTCGCTCTCATCCAACACTTCCCACACTGCCCCTACTCGGATGGTATCGCGCCGTCCCAACCTTCGCTCTCTCTCCCCCGCTACTCTCTCCTCTTCCATCCTATCATCTCTTCCCTCTGCTCATACCTTCTCCAACCTATCTCCTGATTCTGCCTCCTCAACCCTCCTCTCTTCCCTTTCTGCATCCTTTGACTCTCTATGTCCCCTATCCTCCAGGCCGGCTCGGTCCTCCCCTCCCGCTCCGTGGCTCGACGACTCATTGCGAGCTCACAGAACAGTGCTCCGGGCAGCCGAGCGGAAATGGAGGAAAACTCGCCTCCTGCGGACCTGGCATCCTTTCACTCCCTCCTCTCTACATTTTCCTCCTCTGTCTCTGCTGCTAAAGCCACTTTCTTCCACTCTAAATTCCAAGCATCTGCCTCTAACCCTAGGAAGCTCTTTGCCACCTTCTCCTCCCTCCTGAATCCTCCTCCCCATCCCCCCTCCTCCCTCTCTGCAGATGACTTCGTCAACCATTTTGAAAAGAAGGTCGACGACATCCGATCCTCGTTTGCTAAGTCAAACGACACCGCTGGTTCTGCTCACACTGCCCTACCCTGCGCTCTGACCTCTTTCTCCCCTCTCTCTCCAGATGAAATCTCGCTTCTTGTGACGGCCGGCCGCCCAACAACCTGCCCGCTTGACCCTATCCCCTCCTCTTCTCCAGACCATTTCCGGAGACCTTCTCCCTTACCTCACCTCGCTCATCAACTCATCCCTGACCGCTGGCTACGTCCCTTCCGTCTTCAAGAGAGCGGGAGTTGCACCCCTGCTGAAAAAACCTACACTCGATCCCTCCGATGTCAACAACTACAGACCAGTATCCCTTCTTTCTTTTCTCTCCAAAACTCTTGAACGTGCCGTCCTTGGCCAGCTCTCCCGCTATCTCTCTCAGAATGACCTTCTTGATCCAAATCAGTCAGGTTTCAAGACTAGTCATTCAACTGAGACTGCTCTTCTCTGTATCACGGAGGCGCTCCGCACTGCTAAAGCTAACTCTCTCTCCTCTGCTCTCATCCTTCTAGACCTATCGGCTGCCTTCGACACTGTGAACCATCAGATCCTCCTCTCCACCCTCTCCGAGTTGGGCATCTCCGGTGCGGCCCACGCTTGGATTGCGTCCTACCTGACAGGTCGCTCCTACCAGGTGGCGTGGCGAGAATCTGTCTCCTCGCCACGCGCTCTCACCACTGGTGTCCCCCAGGGCTCTGTTCTAGGCCCTCTCCTATTCTCGCTATACACCAAGTCACTTGGCTCTGTCATAACCTCACATGATCTCTCCTATCATTGCTATGCAGACGACACACAATTAATCTTCTCCTTTCCCCCTTCTGATGACCAGGTGGCGAATCGCATCTCTGCATGTCTGGCAGACATATCAGTGTGGATGACGGATCACCACCTCAAGCTGAACCTCAGCAAGACGGAGCTGCTCTTCCTCCCGGGGAAGGACTGCCCGTTCCATGATCTCGCCATCACGGTTGACAACTCCATTGTGTCCTCCTTCCAGAGCGCTAAGAACCTTGGCGTGATCCTGGACAACACCCTGTCGTTCTCAACTAACATCAAGGCGGTGGCCCGTTCCTGTAGGTTCATGCTCTACAACATCCGCAGAGTACGACCCTGCCTCACACAGGAAGCGGCGCAGGTCCTAATCCAGGCACTTGTCATCTCCCGTCTGGATTACTGCAACTCGCTGTTGGCTGGGCTCCCTGCCTGTGCCATTAAACCCCTACAACTCATCCAGAACGCCGCAGCCCGTCTGGTGTTCAACCTTCCCAAGTTCTCTCACGTCACCCCGCTCCTCCGCTCTCTCCACTGGCTTCCAGTTGAAGCTCGCATCCGCTACAAGACCAAGGTACTTGCCAACGGAGCTGTGAGGGGAACGGCACCGCAGTACCCCCAGGCTCTGATCAGGCCCTACACCCAAACAAGGGCACTGCGTTCATCCACCTCTGGCCTGCTCGCCTCCCTACCACTGAGGAAGTACAGTTCCCGCTCAGCCCAGTCAAAACTGTTCGCTGCTCTGGCCCCCCAATGGTGGAACAAATTCCCTCACGACGCCAGGACAGCGGAGTCAATCACCACCTTCCGGAGACACCTGAAACCCCACCTCTTCAAGGAATACCTAGGATAGGATAAGTAATCCTTCTCACACCCCCCCCCCCTCCCCCTTAAATGATTTAGATGCACTATTGTAAAGTGGCTGTTCCACTGATGTCTGAAGGTGAATTCACCAATTTGTAAGTCGCTCTGGATAAGAGCGTCTGCTAAATGACTTAAATGTAAAATGTTAAATGTAAATATGATAGAATACAGTATATACGTATACATATGAGATGAAAAATGTAGGGTATGTAAACATTATATTAGGTAGCATTGTTTAAAGTGGCTAGTGATATATTTTACATCCTTTCCCATCAATTCCCATTATTGAAGTGGCTGGAGTTGAGTCAGTGTGTTGGCAGCAGCCACTCAATGTTAGTGGTTGCTGTTTAACAGTCTGATGGCCTTGAGATAGAAGCTGTTTTTCAGTCTCTCGGTCGCAGCTTTGATGCACCTGTACTGACCTCGCCTTCTGGATGATAGCGGGGTGAACAGGCAGTGGCTCGGGTGGGTGTTGTCCTTGGTGATCTTTATGGCCTTCCTGTAACATCGGGTGGTGTAGGTGTCCTGGAGGGCAGGTAGTTTGCCCCCGGTGATACGTTGTGCAGACCTCACTACCCTCTGGAGAGCCTTATGGTTGTGGGCGGAGCAGTTGCCGTACCAGGCGGTGATACAGCCCACCAGGATGCTCTCGATTGTGCATCTGTAGAAGTTTGTGAGTGCTTTTGGTGACAAGCCAAATTTTTTCAGCCTCCTGAGGTTGAAGAGGCGCTGCTGCGCCTTCTTCACGATGCTGTCTGTGTGAGTGGACCAATTCAGTTTGTCTGTGATGTGTATGCCGAGGAACTTAAAACTTACTACCCTCTCCACTACTGTTCCATCGATGTGGATAGGGGGTGTTCCCTCTCTGCTGTTTCCTGAAGTCCACAATCATCTCCTTAGTTTGACTCTGTACCGTAACACCCTGTATATAGCCTCCACACTGACTCTGTACCGTAACACCCTGTATATAGCCTCCACACTGACTCTGTACCAGTACCCCCTGTATATAGCCTCCACACTGACTCTGTACCGTAACACCCTGTATATAGCCTCCACATTGACTCTGTACCGTAACACCCTGTATATAGCCTCCACATTGACTCGGTACCCTAATAGCCTGTATATAGCCTCCACATTGACTCTGTACCGTAACACCCTGTATATAGCCTCCACATTGACTCTGTACTGTAACACCCTGTATATAGCCTCCACATTGACTCTGTACCGTAATACCCTGTATATAGCCTCCACATTGACTCTGTACCGTAACACCCTGTATATAGCGTCCACATTGACTCTGTACCGTAATACCCTGTATATAGCCTCCACATTGACTCTGTACCGTAATACCCTGTATATAGCCTCGTTATTGTTATTGTTATTGTTGCTCTTTGTTTTTTTACTTTAGTTTATTTAGTAAATATTTTATTAAGTCTTATTTTTCTTAAATGCATTGTTGGTTAAGGGCTTGTAAGTAATTATTTCACGGTTGTTGTATTTGGCACTTGTGACAAATACAATTTGATTTGATTTGATTGGTCTCTCATTCACAATTTAACAAAGCACTTGATAATATCCTCACCCATCAGACTATTCTCAATCTAACCAGTTGTTTACATATTAATATACAGTTCCTTCAGGAAGTATTCACACCCTTGACTTTTTCCCACATGTTATTGTGTTACAGCCTGAATTTAACATGGATTAAATTGAGATGTTGTGTCACTGGACTACACACCCCATAATGTAAAAGTGGAATTATGTTTTCCAAAATGTTTACAAATGTATGAATGAAAGAAAAGCTGAAATGTCTTGACTCAATAAAATTCAACCCCTTTGTTATGGCAAAGCATAAATAAGTTCAGGAGTAAAAACGGGCTTAACAAGTCACAGAATAAGATGCATGGACTCACTCTGTGTGCAATAATAGTTTTTAATATGATTTTCTAATGACTACCTCATCTCTATACCCCACACATACAATTATCTGTAAGGTCCCTCAGTCGAGCAGTGAATTTCAAACAGACTCAACCACAAAGACCAGGAAGGTTTTCCACTGCTTTGTAAAGAAGGGCACCTATTGGTTGATGGGTAATCAAAAAAAATCAGACATTGAATATCCCTTTGAGCATAGTGACGTTATTAATTACACTTTGGATGGTGTATCAATACACCCAGTTACTACAAAGATACAGGCGTCCTTCCTAACTCAGTTGCCGGTGAGGAAGGAAACAGTTCAAGGATTTCACCATGAGGCCAATGGAGACTTTAAAACAGTTACAGAGTTTAATGGCTGTGATATGAGAAAACTGAGGATGGATCAACAACATTGTGGTGACTCCACAATACTAACCTAAATGACATGGAAAAGAAGGAAGCCTGTAAAAAATATTCCAAAACTCTTCAATGATGTCACCATTGCCCTTTGATTCTAAGCAATGTTGTGCTGCTATTTTTATTGACTTGGCCAAAGTTTTTGATATGGTAGACCATTCCATTCTTGTGGGTCGGCTAATGAGTATTAGTGTCTCTGAGGGGGTCTTTGGCCTGGTTTTTGTAACTACCTCTCTCAAAGAGTGCAGTGTATAATGTCGGGAACATTTGCTGTCTCAGCCACTGCCTGTCATCAAGGGAGTACCCCAAGGCTCGATCCTAGGCCCCACGCTCTTCTCAATTTACATCAACAGCATAGCTCAGGCAGTAGGAAGCTCTCTCATCCATTTATATGCAGATCATACAGTCTTATACTCAGCTGGCGGAAGGCCCTATAAGGGCCTCCCCAGATTTTGAGTAAGATTCTCTACAACAAAGTTTTCTTAGTGTCCAACAAGCTTTCTCTGCCCTTAACCTTGTTCTGAACACCTCCAAAACAAAGGTAATGTGGTTCGGTAAGAAGAATGCCCCTCTCCCCACAGGTGTGATTACCACCTCTGATGGTTTAGCGCTTGAGGTAGTCACCTCATACAAGTACTTGGGAGTATGGCTCGACGGTACACTGTCCATCTCTCAGCACATATCAAAGCTGCAGGCTAAAGTTAAATCTAGACTTGGTTTCCTCTATCGTAATCACTCCTCTTTCATCACAGCTGCCAAACTAACCCTGATTCAGATGACCATCCTACCCATGCTAGATTACAGAGACGTAATTTATAGATCGGCAGGTAAGGATGCTCTCGAGCGACTAGATGTTCTTTACCATTCGGCCATCAGATTTGCCACCAATGCTCCTTACAGGACACATCACTGCCCTCTATACTCCTCTGTAAACTGGTCATCTCTGTATACCCGTCGCAAGACCCACTGGTTGATGCTTATTTATAAAACACTCTTAGGCCTCACTCCCCCCTATCTGAGATATCTACTGCAGCCCTCATCCTCCACATACAACACCCGTTCTGCCAGTCACATTCTGTTAAAGGTCCCCAAAGCACACACATCCCTGGGTCGCTCCTCTTTTCAGTTCGCTGCAGCTAGCGACTGGAACGAGCTGCAACAAACACTAATGAATTCTTCATTCAAAGACTCAATCATGGTTACTCTTACTGACAGTTGTGGCTGCTTTGCTTGATGTATTGCTGTTTCTACCTTCTTGCCATTTGTGCTGTTGTCTGTGCCCAGTAATGTTTGTCCCATGTTTTGTGCTGCTACCATGTTGTTTTGCTACCATGTAGTTGTCATGTTGTGTTGCTACCATGACGTGTTTTCATGTGTTGCTGCCATGCTATGTTGTTGTCTTTAGGTCTCTCTTTATGTAGTGTTGTGGTGTCTCTCTTGTTGTGATGTGTGTTTTATCCTATATTTTTTATTTAATTTACTTAAATGGTTTATCCCAGCCCCCTTCAGGAGGGACTGCAGGAGACCTTTTGCCTTTTGGAAGGCCGTCATTGTAAATAAGAATTTTATCTTAACTGACTTGAAGATAAATAAAGGTTAAATTAAAAAAATAATAAAACATGCATCCTGTTTGCAACAAGGCACAAAAAATGTGGCAATGCAATTCACTTTTTGTCCTGAATTCAAAGTGTTAGGTTTGGGGTAAATCCAATACAACACATTACTGAGCACCACTCTCCAATACAACACATTACTGAGTACCACTCTCCAATACAACACATTACTGAGTACCACTCTCCAATACAACACATTACTGAGTACCACTCTCCAATACAACACATTACTGAGTACCACTCTCCAATACAACACATTACTGAGTACCACTCTCCAATACAACACATTACTGAGTACCACTCTCCAATACAACACATTACTGAGTACCACTCTCCAATAAAACACATTACTGAGTCACACTCTCCAATACAACACATTACTGAGTACCACTCTCCAATACAACACATTCCTGAGTACCACTCTCCAATAAAACACATTACTGAGTATCACTCTCCTATACAACACATTACATTACATTACATTACATTTAAGTCATTTGGCAGACTCTTATCCAGAGTGACTTACAAATTGGTGAATTCACCTTATGACATCCAGTGGAACAGCCACTTTACAATAGTGCATCTAAATCATTTAAGGGGGGGGGGGTGAGAAGGATTACTTTATCCTATCCTAGGTATTCCTTACTGAGTACCACTCTCCAATACAACACATTACTGAGTACCACTCTCCAATACAACACATTACTGAGTACCACTCTCCAATACAACACATTACTGAGTACCACTCTCCAATACAACACATTACTGAGTACCACTCTCCAATAAAACACATTACTGAGTACCACTCTCCAATACAACATATTACTGAGTACCACTCTCCAATACAACACATTACTGAGTACCACTCTCCAATAAAACACATTACTGAGTACCACTCTCCAATACAACATATTACTGAGTACCACTCTCAATACAACACATTACTGAGTACCACTCTCCAATACAACACATTACTGAGTACCACTCTCCAATACAACACATTACTGAGTACCACTCTCCAATACAACACATTACTGAGTACCTCTCTCCAATACAACACATTACTGAGTACCACTCTCCAATACAACATATTACTGAGTACCACTCTCCAATACAACACATTACTGAGTACCACTCTCCAATAAAACACATTACTGAGTACCACTCTCCAATACAACATATTACTGAGCACCACTCTCCAATAAAACACATTACTGAGTACCACTCTCCAATACAGCACATTACTGAGTACCACTCTCCAATACAACACATTACTGAGTACCACTCTCCAATACAACACATTACTGAGTACCACTCTCCAATACAGCACATTACTGAGTACCACTCTCCAATACAACACATTACTGAGTACCACTCTCCAATACAACACATTACTGAGTACCACTCTCCAATACAACACATTACTGAGTACCACTCTCCAATACAACACATTACTGAGTACCACTCTCCAATACAACACATTACTGAGTACCACTCTCCAATAAAACACATTACTGAGTCACACTCTCCAATACAACACATTACTGAGTACCACTCTCCAATACAACACATTCCTGAGTACCACTCTCAATAAAACACATTACTGAGTATCACTCTCCTATACAACACATTACATTACATTACATTACATTTAAGTCATTTGGCAGACGCTCTTATCCAGAGTGACTTACAAATTGGTGAATTCACCTTATGACATCCAGTGGAACAGCCACTTTACAATAGTGCATCTAAATCATTTAAGGGGGGGGGGGGGGTGAGAAGGATTACTTTATCCTATCCTAGGTATTCCTTACTGAGTACCACTCTCCAATACAACACATTACTGAGTACCACTCTCCAATACAACACATTACTGAGTACCACTCTCCAATACAACACATTACTGAGTACCACTCTCCAATACAACACATTACTGAGTACCACTCTCCAATACAACACATTACTGAGTACCACTCTCCAATACAACACATTACTGAGTACCACTCTCCAATACAACACATTACTGAGTACCACTCTCCAATAAAACACATTACTGAGTCACACTCTCCAATACAACACATTACTGAGTACCACTCTCCAATACAACACATTCCTGAGTACCACTCTCCAATAAAACACATTACTGAGTATCACTCTCCTATACAACACATTACATTACATTACATTACATTTAAGTCATTTGGCAGACGCTCTTATCCAGAGTGACTTACAAATTGGTGAATTCACCTTATGACATCCAGTGGAACAGCCACTTTACAATAGTGCATCTAAATCATTTAAGGGGGGGGGTGAAGGATTACTTTATCCTATCCTAGGTATTCCTTACTGAGTACCACTCTCCAATACAACACATTACTGAGTACCACTCTCCAATACAACACATTACTGAGTACCACTCTCCAATACAACACATTACTGAGTACCACTCTCCAATACAACACATTACTGAGTACCACTCTCCAATAAAACACATTATTGAGTACCACTCTCCAATACAACATATTACTGAGTACCACTCTCAATACAACACATTACTGAGTACCACTCTCCAATAAAACACATTACTGAGTACCACTCTCCAATACAACATATTACTGAGTACCACTCTCCAATACAACACATTACTGAGTACCACTCTCCAATACAACACATTACTGAGTACCACTCTCCAATACAACACATTACTGAGTACCACTCTCCAATACAACACATTACTGAGTACCTCTCTCCAATACAACACATTACTGAGTACCACTCTCCAATACAACATATTACTGAGTACCACTCTCAATACAGCACATTACTGAGTACCACTCTCAATACAACACATTACTGAGTACCACTCTCCAATACAACACATTACTGAGTACCACTCTCCAATACAGCACATTACTGAGTACCACTCTCCAATACAACACATTACTGAGTACCACTCTCCAATACAACACATTACTGAGTACCACTCTCCAATACAACACATTACTGAGTACCACTCTCCAATACAACACATTACTGAGTACCACTCTCCAATAAAACACATTACTGAGTCACACTCTCCAATACAACACATTACTGAGTACCACTCTCCAATACAACACATTCCTGAGTACCACTCTCCAATAAAACACATTACTGAGTATCACTCTCCTATACAACACATTACATTACATTACATTACATTTAAGTCATTTGGCAGACGCTCTTATCCAGAGTGACTTACAAATTGGTGAATTCACCTTATGACATCCAGTGGAACAGCCACTTTACAATAGTGCATCTAAATCATTTAAGGGGGGGGGAGAAGGATTACTTTATCCTATCCTAGGTATTCCTTACTGAGTACCACTCTCCAATACAACACATTACTGAGTACCACTCTCCAATACAACACATTACTGAGTACCACTCTCCAATACAACACATTACTGAGTACCACTCTCCAATACAACACATTACTGAGTACCACTCTCCAATAAAACACATTACTGAGTACCACTCTCCAATACAACATATTACTGAGTACCACTCTCCAATACAACACATTACTGAGTACCACTCTCCAATAAAACACATTACTGAGTACCACTCTCCAATACAACATATTACTGAGTACCACTCTCCAATACAACACATTACTGAGTACCACTCTCCAATACAACACATTACTGAGTACCACTCTCCAATACAACACATTACTGAGTACCACTCTCCAATACAACACATTACTGAGTACCTCTCTCCAATACAACACATTACTGAGTACCACTCTCCAATACAACATATTACTGAGTACCACTCTCCAATACAACACATTACTGAGTACCACTCTCCAATAAAACACATTACTGAGTACCACTCTCCAATACAACATATTACTGAGCACCACTCTCCAATAAAACACATTACTGAGTACCACTCTCAATACAGCACATTACTGAGTACCACTCTCCAATACAACACATTACTGAGTACCACTCTCCAATACAACACATTACTGAGTACCACTCTCCAATACAGCACATTACTGAGTACCACTCTCCAATACAACACATTACTGAGTACCACTCTCCAATACAACACATTACTGAGTACCACTCTCCAATACAACACATTACTGAGTACCACTCTCCAATACAACACATTACTGAGTACCACTCTCCAATACAACACATTACTGAGTACCACTCTCCATAGTGGTTGCTGCATCATAGTGGTTGCTGTTCCTGAGTTGCAGTTTTAACTGAAATTTACTTGAAAATCATACCAAATATGTTACACTTTTGACTTAAATCGGCTTGAAAATCTATTGCAAGACCTGAAAATGTATAGTAATGACCAACAACCAATTTGACAGAGCTTGAAGAATTATTTGCACATACCAGGTGTGGAACTCTCTTAGAGACGTACCCAGAAAGACACACAGCTGTAATCACTGCCAAAGGTGCTTCTGCAAAGTACTGACCCAGGGGTGTGAAAACATATGTAAATTAAATATTTCTGTATTTAATTTTCAATAAATGTGCAAACATTTCTTAGAACATATTTTCCCTTGTTGATTATGGGGTATTGTGTGTAGATAGCTGAGGAAAAAACTAATGTCATCCATTTTGAATTCAGGATGTAACAAAATGTGTAATAAGTTAATGGGTATGAATACTTTCGGAAGGCACTGGAAGAGCTATGATCATGGGAGGGGCTGTGTCTCACAGTAGAGAACATGGTGTTGATGAACTGTATTTACCTTGGCTAACTGACTCCTACTGTTGCTGTTACTGTGGGGGAGGGGGGGGAGGGTGTGGACTGACTTCCTAGGCAACACTAACCTTTAGACAAACACACTACCTGTTCCATTATTCCATGATGCCCCGCCATGGACAGCCAGTTTCATCTCAACTCTATAATTTAGCATGAAACTATACAATATGACGGCCATCTTTGACACCTCAGTAGCACTTTGTTAACATCGGTGGCTTACAACTCCAAAGGGGCCACCCATACTTCAAATGTCAGCATCTGCTAAAAGGCATTATATTATTATCAACTATAAACCACAGACGACAACCAACCAACAGCCATCACACCACTGTCAGCCTAATTCAGGTTCGGATTAGGGCTGGGATTTGCCAGGTACCTCACAATACGAAATGATCACGATACTTAGGTGCCCGATACGATAATGTATTGCAATTCTTACATTTGATACTGTGGTGCAATTTGATACTGTGATTTTATTGCGATTTGATGTTCCAAACATATTTTTCACTACATGTCTGCTGCAGAGAGACGAGGAGAGCGCCGTGAGAAAACAAATTTCGATCAGTCGAGGAAATCAAAGTGCTGAAAACACGTTGGCTCACTATTTAAAAAGAAGATGGAGAACAGGCTATAGGATGAAACATACCAGAGTTTTACCAAACCAGAATTTTACCAAACCAGCGTTTTACCAGACTAGCTGTAGCAAACGCTACTTAAAAAAAAACACAAATTGATGCTTTGTGTCAAAGTATCGATATAATATCCTCCAAAAATAACATTGCGACTAACGATTACTGTAACTGCATTCTCCCATCACTAGTTTGGATCTGTACCTTGTCCACGCTGCAGGGCGGGAGGTGAGGGGTTAAAGACTAGTCCACGCTGCAGGGCGGGAGGTGAGGGGTTAAAGACTAGTCCACGCTGCAGGGCGGGAGGTGAGGGTTAAAGACTAGTCCACGCTGCAGGGCGGGAGGTGAGGGGTTAAAGACTAGTCCACGCTGCAGGGCGGGAGGTGAGGGGTTAAAGACTAGTCCACGCTGCAGGGCGGGAGGTGAGGGGTTAAAGACTAGTCCACGCTGCAGGGCGGGAGGTGAGGGGTTAAAGACTAGTCCACGCTGCAGGGCGGGAGGTGAGGGGTTAAAGACTAGTCCACGCTGCAGGGCGGGAGGTGAGGGGTTAAAGACTAGTCCACGCTGCAGGGCGGGAGGTGAGGGGTTAAAGGACTAGTCCACCCTGCAGGGGGAGGTGAGGGGTTAAAGACTAGTCCACGCTGCAGGGCGGGAGGTGAGGAGTTAAAGACTAGTCCACGCTGCAGGGCGGGAGGTGAGTGGTTAAAGACTAGTCCACGCTGCAGGGCGGGAGGTGAGGAGTTAAAGACTAGTCCACGCTGCAGGGCGGGAGGTGAGGTGTTAAAGACTAGTCCACGCTGCAGGGCAGGAGGTGAGGGGTTAAAGACTAGTCCACGCTGCAGGGCGGGAGGTGAGGAGTTAAAGACTAGTCCACGCTGCAGGGCGGGAGGTGAGTGGTTAAAGACTAGTCCACGCTGCAGGGCGGGAGGTGAGGGGTTAAAGACTAGTCCACGCTGCAGGGCGGGAGGTGAGGGGTTAAAGACTAGTCCACGCTGCAGGGCGGGAGGTGAGGAGTTAAAGACTAGTCCACGCTGCAGGGCGGGAGGTGAGGTGTTAAAGACTAGTCCACGCTGCAGGGCGGGAGGTGAGGGGTTAAAGACTAGTCCACGCTGCAGGGCGGGAGGTGAGGGGTTAAAGACTAGTCCACGCTGCAGGGCGGGAGGTGAGGGGTTAAAGACTGTATTGGAGAGTGGTACTGCCTCTCTAACCACTAGGCTACCTGCCTCTCTAACCACTAGGCTACCTGCCTCTCTAACCACTAGGCTACCTGCCTCTCTAACCACTAGGCTACCTGCCTCTCTAACCACTAGGCTACCTGCCTCTCTTACCACTAGGCTACCTGCCTCTCTAACCACTAAGCTACCTACCTCTCTTACCACTAGGCTACCTGCCTCCTCTAACCACTAGGCTACCTGCCGCTCTAACCACTAGGCTACCTGCCTCTCTAACCACTAGGCTACCTGCCTCTCTAACCACTAGGCTACCTGCCTCTCTTACCACTAGGCTACCGTCCTCTCTAACCACTAAGCTACCTGCCTCTCTAACCACTAGGCTACCTGCCTCCTCTAACCACTAGGCTACCTGCCGCTCTAACCACTAGGCTACCTGCCTCTCTAACCACTAGGCTATCTGCCTCTCCAACCACTAGGCTACCTGCCACTCTAACCACTAGGCTAGCTGCCACTCTAACCACTAGGCTACTTGCCTCTCTAACCACTAGGCTACCTGCCTCTCTAACCACTAAGCTACTTGCCTCTCTAACCACTAGGCTACCTGCCTCTCTAACCACTAAGCTACTTGCCTCTCTAACCACTAGGCTACCTGCCTCTCTAACCACTAGGCTACCTGCCTCTCTAACCACTAGACTACCTGCCTCTCTAACCACTAGGCTACCTGCCTCTCTAACCACTAAGCTACTTGCCTCTCTAACCACTAGGCTACCTGCCTCTCTAACCACTAGGCTACCTGCCTCTCTAACCACTAGGCTACCTGCCTCTCTAACCACTAAGCTACCTGCCTCTCTAACCACTAGACTACCTGCCTCTCTAACCACTAGGCTACCTGCCTCTCTAACCACTAGGCTACCTGCCTCTCTACCCACTAGGCTACCTGCCTCTCTAACCACGAAGCTACCTGCCTCTCTAACCACTAGGCTACCTGCCTCTCTAACCACTAGGCTACCTGCCTCTCTAACCACTAGACTACCTGCCTCTCTAACCACTACACTACCTGCTCTAACCACTAGGCTACCTGCCTCCTCTAACCACTAGGCTACCTGCCGCTCTAACCACTAGGCTACCTGCCTCTCTAACCACTAGGCTACCTGCCTCTCTAACCACTAGGCTACCTGCTCTCTAACTACTAGGCTACCTGCTCTAACCACTAGGCTACCTGCCTCCTCTAACCACTAGGCTACCTGCCTCTCTAACCACTAGGCTACCTGCCTCTCTAACCACTAAGCTACCTGCCTCTCTAACCACTAGGCTACCTGCTCTCTAACCACTAGGCTACCTGCTCTAACCACTAGGCTACCTGCCTCTCTAACCACTAGGCTACCTGCCTCTCTAACCACTAGGCTACCTGCTCTAACCACTAGGCTACCTGCCTCTCTAACCACTAGGCTACCTGCCTCTCTAACCACTAGGCTACCTGCTCTCTAACCACTAGGCTACCTCCTCTAACCACTAGGCTACCTGCCTCTCTAACCACTAGGCTACCTGCCTCTCTAACCACTAAGCTACTTGCCTCTCTAACCACTAGGCTACCTGCCTCTACAAATAGACATGATATACACACAGTTCATCAAGAAGACAATGAGGTGAATGAGATACCTTTGAACCCACATTCCCACGCTGAATGTTGTGTTCTCACTGAGAACACGGTTTTACGGCAGAGAGAGACGGAGGAATGTGGAGGAGTAGTATGTTATGAAATCCCTAGGTGACAGATCTAGTGAGGAGATGGAACAGCAGACTGTTACATTGTGTAACCTGCTGTTAAACCTGCTGTTAAACCAACAGAAACAGGCTGACAGCAACATGCTCTGGCCTGAACCTCCATTCACACAGGACCCTCAGTGCTGACAGGCTGTGATGAAACCTAGTGCCATTCAGATGGACATGTACAGGCAGAAGTATCATCCAATGAGCAGCGCTGCTACTGCAGTCTCCTGGAACAGAGCCTTTCAGAGGGAGAGTGACGATGATTACCCATGCACAGGCAGAACAGAAGAATCCTCCAATCAACAAGCCTGTCTCCCTTCCTCCTCTCATCCAATCAACAGGTCTGTCTCCCTTCCTCCTCTCATCCAATCAACAAGTCTGTCTCCTCTCCTCCTCTCATCCAATCAACAAGTCTGTCTCCTCTCCTCCTCTCATCCAATCAACAGGCCTGTCTCCTCTCCTCCTCTCATCCAATCAACAAGCCTGTCTCCTCTCCTCCTCTCATCCAATCAACAAGCCTGTCTCCTCTCCTCCTCTCATCCAATCAACAAGCCTGTCTCCTCTCCTCCTCTCATCCAATCAACAGGTCTGTCTCCCTTCCTCCTCTCATCCAATCAACAAGCCTGTCTCCTCTCCTCCTCTCATCCAATCAACAAGCCTGTCTCCTCTCCTCCTCTCATCCAATCAACAAGCCTGTCTCCTCTCCTCCTCTCATCCAATCAACAGGTCTGTCTCCTTCCTCCTCTCATCCAATCAACAAGTCTGTCTCCTCTCCTCCTCTCATCCAATCAACAAGCCTGTCTCCTCTCCTCCTCTCATCCAATCAACAAGCCTGTCTCCTCTCCTCCTCTCATCCAATCAACAAGCCTGTCTCCTCTCCTCCTCTCATCCAATCAACAGGCCTGTCTCCTCTCCTCTTCTCATCCAATCAACAGGCCTGTCTCCTCTCCTCTTCTCATCTCATCCAATCAACAGGTCTGTCTCCCTTCCTCCTCTCATCCAATCAACAGGCCTGTTTCCTCTCCTCAGCAGGGGGTCCGTTTGAATTTAGAAAACAAGTATTTATTTCAATAACGCAACATTTAAAACTGACCCTCCTGCAACTGGACACAGACATTTTATGAGACTCCTGTTTCCCCACGAATCAAGGACAAAAAGACAGTATCACTATGGTTGGTTGAAAATGCTTTGTGCAAACAGTACCTTTCCTGTAACTCCCAGTAATGGATACCAACTATCTTCAGTTAAATCACATTATCTGGTGTAGCCAATCCGGAGCTAGTAGTGGGACATGAGGGAGGAGCCTGCGGGGGGCTGTTACACACTGTTAGTTCAATAGTACACGTTACAATGCCATGTCATATCCCTGTATATACTCCACTGTAACCTGTGCCATGTCATATCCCTGTATATACTCCACTGTAACCTGTGCATATGCCAAATAAACTGTGATTTTATTTAATTACATATTATTGATGGAATATGAGTACATGCCAGTGTTCCTGTAACCAAGAATGCAAAGGTAACTGAACTAAATGACTATCGCCCCGTAGCACTCACTTCTGTCACCATGAAGTGCTTTGAGAGGCTAGTCAAGGATCATATCACCTCTACCTTACCTGTCACCCTAGACCCACTTCAATTTGCTTAACGCCCAAATAGATCCACAGACAATGCAATCGCCATCATGACTGCACACTGCCCTATCCCATCTGGAAAGAGGAATACCTATGTACGAATGCTATTCTTTGACTACAGCTCAGCATTCAACATCATAGTACCCTTCAAACTCATCATTAAGCTAGAGGCCCTGGGTCTGAGCCCTGTGCAACTGGGTCCTGGAACAGCATTAAACACTAGAGGTGACTGTTTAACAATCTGATGGCCTGGAGAGAGAAGCTGTTTAACAGTCTGATGGCTTGGAGAGAGAAGCTGTTTAACAATCTGATGGCCTGGAGAGAGAAGCTGTTTAACAGTCTGATGGCCTGGAGATAGAATCTGTTTAACAGTCTGATGGCCTGGAGAGAGAAGCTGTTTAACAGTCTGATGGCCTGGAGATAGAAGCTGTTTAACAGTCTCTTGGTCCCAGCTTTGATGCACCTGTATTGTCTCCACCTTCTAGATGGTAGCGGAGTGAACAGGCCATGGCTCGGATGGCTGAGGTCGTTGATGCTCCTCTTGGTCTTCCTGAGGTCGTTGATGCTCCTCTTGGTCTTCCTGAGGTCGTTGATGCTCCTCTTGGTCTTCCTGAGGTCGTTGATGCTCCTCTTGGTCTTCCTGAGGTCGTTGATGCTCCTCTTGGCCTTCCTGTGGTCGTTGATGCTCCTCTTGGCCTTCCTGTGGTCGTTGATGCTCCTCTTGGCCTTCCTGAGGTCGTTGATGCTCCTCTTGGTCTTCCTGAGGTCGTTGATGCTCCTCTTGGCCTTCTTGAGGTCGTTTATGCTCCTCTTGGTCTTCCTGAGGTCGTTGATGCTCCTCTTGGCCTTCTTGAGGTCGTTGATGCTCTTCTTGGCCTTCCTGAGGTCGTTGAAGCTCCTCTTGGTCTTCCTGAGGTCGTTGATGCTCCTCTTGGTCTTCCTGAGGTCATTGATGCTCTTCTTGGTCTTCCTGAGGTCGTTGATGCTCTTCTTGGCCTTCCTGAGGTCATTGATGCTCTTCTTGGTCTTCCTGAGGTCGTTGATGCTCTTCTTGGCCTTCCTGAGGTCGTTGATATGTCCATAAAACACTCCAGCCAGCTGGTCTGCACATGTTCTGAGGACACGGCAATCTGGGCCGGACGGAGTGTGTTTGATTGCTTTACGGAGGGCGAGACTATTTGTTCTCGTCCATGTCCCCAGTTATCTTGCTGTGGTTAAATGGTGCCATCTATCCACAGTTTCTGGTTGGGATAAGTTGTAATCGTCACAGTGGGAACAACATCCTCTGTGTACTTCCTGACCAACCCAGTCACACAGTCAGTGTTGTTGAATAGTTGACACTATTCCCAGAGGCGACCTGGAATATTTCAAAGTCTGCGTGATGAAAACATCTTGAAGCATAGATTTCGATTGGTCAGATCAACGTTTTAACAGTCCTTACGATGGGGGCTTCCTGTTTAAGTTTCTGCCTATAGGTGGGGAGGAGCAGAATGGAGGCGTGATCTGATTTGCCAAAGGGAGAGCGGGGAGATCCTTGTAGGAAGCATGTTCTCTCTGCGACCTGGCCAAGATAAAGCAAAGCAGTGTGACACAAACAACAACACAGAGTTACACACAAACAAATGCACAGTCAATAACACAATAGAAAAATATATGTACAGTGTGTGGAAATGTAGAAGAGTCGGGAGGAAGGTAATAAATAGGCCATAGAGGTGAAAATAATTACAATTTAGCATTAATACTGGAGTGATAGATGTGCAGATTATGATATAAAAAACCTTAAATGAAATGATGGGCAGACAGACAAATTCCACTCCATCTTTCATCGAGACAGATGGCTTATTCATCACAAAACCATTTGATGTTACCAATGATTTTTATGATTATTTCATTGGCAAAGTGGGCAAACTTAGACAGGAAATGCAAACAACGATCAGTGAGCCTCATATTCCTGCATAAAAAAACGAATTATGAAAGAAAAGAATTGCAAGTTTGAATTTTGTAAAGTTAGTGTTGGAGAGGTGGAACAATTACTGTTATCGGTCAATAATCGATCAATAAACCTCCTGGCATTGACAACTTAGATGGAAAGCTACTGAGGATGGTAGCTGACTCTATAGCCCCTCCTACTGAGGATGGTAGCTGACTATATAGTCACTCCTATCTGTCATATCTTTTATCTGAGCCTAGAGGGAAGTCTTTGTCCTCAGGCCTGGAGGGAAGCCAAAGTCATTCCGCTACCCAAGAGTGGTAAAGCAGCCTTTACTGGTTCTAACAGCAGACCAATCAAACTGTTGGAAAAAAGTGTGTTGACCAAATACAATGCTATTTCCTTGCAAACAAATGAACAACAGACTTTCAGCATGGTTATAGAGAAGGGCGCTCAACATGTACTGCACTGACACAAATGACTGATGATTGGTTGGAAGAAATTGATAATAAAAAGATTGTGGGAGCTGTACTGTTAGATTTCAGTGCAGCCTTTGATATTATTGACCAGAACCTGTTGTTGAGAGAACATGCACTATCGTAAAAAAATTTGGGGTCACTTAGAAATGTCCTTGTTTTTCTTTCTGTTCATTTGCCCATCTTAATCTTTTATTTTTATTGGCCAGTCTGAGATATGGCTTTTTCTTTGCAACTCTGCCTTCCAGGCCAGCATCCCGGAGTCGCCTCTTCACTGTTGAAGAAGTTGAGACTGGTGTTTTGCGGGTACTATTTAATGAAGCTGCCAGTTGAGGACTTGTGAGGCGTCTGTTTCTCAAACTAGATACTCTAATGTACTTGTCATCTGGCTCAGTTGGGCACCGGGGCCTTCCACTTCTCTTTCTATTCTGGTTATAGAGCCAGTTTGCGCTGTTCTGTGAAGGGTCTACCGTTCCATCTCATTTTGCTCAAATAAACAGCAAACCTGGTTTCAAAAAACAGACAAAGCAAAACATCACGGCACAACGCCTCTCCCCTATCTGACCTAGATAGTTTGTGTGTATGTATTGATATGTAGGCTATGCGCGCCATTTTTGAATTTATGTAGTTCTGTCTTTGAGCTGTTCTTGTCTATTAATGTTCTGTATTATGTCATGTTTCATGTTTGGTGTGGACCCCAGGAAGAGTAGCTGCTGCTTTTGCAACAGCTAATGGGGATCCTAATCAAATAGAAAATATCTCCAACCCTAACTCTAACCTCTGTGTTTTGTCCAGAGCACAACCAACAACCGGGACAACAGAGAAAATAACTAGCCAAAGAAATATTCATATAATAAGTAGCTGTAGAAATATTAATAAGTAGCTGTAGAAATATTCATATTGATAAGTAGCTGTAGAAATATTAACATATATTATTGGATTATAGTTCTTTAGTCATTACTTTAAACATATACATTCCCTTATCACCAAGTCCTAACCCCCTCCACCTCTCAGCCCGAGTCCTAACCCCCTCCACCTCTCAGCCCTAACCCCCTCCACCTCTCAGCCCTAACCCCGTCCACCTCTCAGCCCTAACCCTAACCCCCTCTACCTCTCAGCCCTAACACCCTCCACCTCTCAGCCCTAACCCCCTCCACCTCTCAGCCCTAGTCATAACCCCCTCCACCTTCCAGCCCTAACCCCTCCACCTCTCAGCCCTAACCCCCTCCACCTCTCAGCCCTAGTCATAACCCCCTCCACCTTCCAGCCCTAACCCCCACCACCTCTCAGCCCTAACCCCCTCCACCTCTCAGCCCTAGCCCTAACCCCCTCCACCTCTCAGCCCTAGTCATAACCCCCTCCACCGTCCAGCCCTAGTCCTAACCCCCTCCACCTTCCAGCCCTAACCCCCTCTACCTCTCAGCCCTAACCCCTCCACCTCTCAGCCCTAACCCCCTCCACCTCTCAGTCCTAACCTCCTCCACCTCCCAGCCCTAACCCCCTCCACCTCTCAGCCCTAGTCATAACCCCCTCCACCGTCCAGCCCTAGTCCTAACCCCCTCCACCTTCCAGCCCTAACCCCCTCTACCTCTCAGCCCTAACCCCTCCACCTCTCAGCCCTAACCCCCTCCACCTCTCAGTCCTAACCCCCTCCACCTCCCAGCCCTAACCCCTCCACCTCTCAGCCCTAGTCCTAACCCCCTCCACCTTTCAGCCCTAGTCCTAACCCCCTCCACCTCTCAGCCCTAGTCCTAACCCCCTCCACCTCTCAGCCCTAACCCCTCCACCTCTCAGCCCTAGTCCTAACCTCCTCCACCTCTCAGCCCTAACCCCCTCCACCTCTCAGCCCTAGCCCTAACCCCCTCCACCTCTCAGCCCTAGTCATAACCCCCTCCACCGTCCAGCCCTAACCTCCTCCACCTCCCAGCCCTAACCCCCTCCACCTCCCAGCCCTAACCCCTCCACCTCTCAGCCCTAGTCCTAACCCCCTCCACCTTTCATCCCTAGTCCTAACCCCCTCCACCTCTCAGCCCTAACCCCCTCCACCTCTCAGCCCTAGTCCTAACCCCTCCACCTCTCAGCCCTAGTCCTAACCTCCTCCACCTCCCAGCTCTAACCCCCTCCACCTCCCAGCCCTAACCTCCTCCACCTCCCAGCCCTAACCTCCTCCACCTCCCAGCCCTAACCCCCTCCACCTCCCAGCCCTAACCCCCTCCACCTCTCAGCCCTAACCCCCTCCATCTCTCAGCCTTAACCCTAACACCCTCCACCTCTCAGCCCTAACCCCCTCCACCTCTCAGCCCTAGTCCTAACCCCCTCCACCTTCCACCTCCCAGTCCTAACCCCCTCCACCTTTCAGCCCTAACCCCTCCACCTCCCAGCCCTAACCTCCTCTACCTCCCAGCCCTAACCCCCCTCCACCTCCCAGCCCTAACCTCCTCCACCTCCCAGCCCTAACCCCCTCCACCTCCCAGCCCTAACCTCCCTCCACCTCCCAGCCTAACCCCCTCCACCTCCCAGCCCTAACCTCCTCCACCTCCCAACCCTAACCCCTCCACCTCCCAACCCTAACCCCCCTCCACCTCCCAGCCCTAACCCCCTCCACCTCCCAGCCCTAACCTCCTCCACCTCCCAGCCCTAACCCCTCCACCTCTCAGCCCTAGTCCTAACCCCCTCCACCTTTCAGCCCTAACCCCCTCCACCTCCCAGCCCTAACCTCCTCCACCTCCCAGCCTAACCTCCTCCACCTCCCAGCCCTAACCCCCTCCACCTCTCAGCCCTAACCCCTCCACCTCCCAGCCCTAGTCCTAACCCCCTCCACCTCTCAGCCCTAACCCCCTCCATCTCTCAGCCTTAACCCTAACACCCTCCACCTCTCAGCCCTAACCCCTCCACCTCTCAGCCCTAGTCCTAACCCCCTCCACCATCCAGCCCTAACCTCCTCCACCTCTCAGCCCTAACCCCCTCCACCTCTCAGCCCTAGTCCTAACCCCCTCCACCTCTCAGCCCTAGTCCTAACCCCCTCCACCTCTCAGCCCTAACCCCTCCACCTCTCAGCCCTAGTCCTAACCCCCCTCCACCTCTCAGCCCTAACCCCCTCCACCTCTCAGCCCTAGTCCTAACCCCTCCACCTCTCAGCCCTAACCCCTCCACCTCTCAGCCCTAGTCCTAACCCCCTCCACCTCTCAGCCCTAACCCCTCCACCTCTCAGCCCTAGTCCTAACCCCCCTCCACCTCCCAGCCCTAACCCCTCCACCTCTCAGCCCTAGTCCTAACCCCCTCCACCTCTCAGCCCTAGTCCTAACCCCCTCCACCTCTCAGCCCTAGTCCTAACCTCCTCCACCTCCCAGCCCTAACCCCCTCCACCTCCCAGCCCTAACCCCTCCACCTCTCAGCCCTAGTCCTAACCTCCACCTCCCAGCCCTAACCTCCTCCACCTCCCAGCCCTAACCCCTCCACCTCTCAGCCCTAACCCTCCACCTCTCAGCCCTAGCCCTAACCCCCTCCACCATCCAGCCCTAACCTCCTCCACCTCCCAGCCCTAACCCCTCCACCTCTCAGCCCTAGTCCTAACCCCCTCCACCTCTCAGCCCTAACCCCCTCCATCTCTCAGCCTTAACCCTAACACCCTCCACCTCTCAGCCCTAACCCCCTCCACCTCTCAGCCCTAGTCCTAACCCCTCCACCTTCCACCTCCCAGTCCTAACCCCCCACCTTTCAGCCCTAACCCCTCCACCTCCCAGCCCTAACCTCCTCCACCTCCCAGCCCTAACCCCCTCCACCTCCCAGCCCTAACCTCCTCCACCTCCCAGCCCTAACCCCCTCCACCTCCCAGCCCTAACCTCCTCCACCTCCCAACCCTAACCCCTCCACCTCCCAACCCTAACCCCCCTCCACCTCCCAGCCCTAACCCCCTCCACCTCCCAGCCCTAACCTCCTCCACCTCCCAGCCCTAACCCCTCCACCTCTCAGCCCTAGTCCTAACCCCCTCCACCTTTCAGCCCCAACCCCCTCCACCTCCCAGCCCTAACCTCCTCCACCTCCCAGCCCTAACCTCCTCCACCTCCCAGCCCTAACCTCCTCCACCTCCCAGCCCTAACCTCCTCCACCTCCCAGCCTAACCCCTCCACCTCTCAGCACTAGTCCTAACCCCCTCCACCTTTCAGCCCTAACCCCCTCCACCTCCCAGCCCTAACCTCCTCCACCTCCCAGCCCTAACCCCCTCTACCTCCCAGCCCTAACCCCCTCCACCTCCCAGCCCTAACCTCCTCCACCTCCCAGCCCTAACCCCCTCCACCTCTCAGCCCTAGTCCTAACCTCCTCCACCTTCCAGCCCTAACCTCCTCCACCTCCCAGCCCTAACCTCCTCCACCTCCCAGCCCTAACCCCTCCACCTCTCAGCCCTAGTCCTAACCCCCTACCTCCTCTCAGTACTGGCCAGTCCAGTTGGTCCCTTCTAGCACCTCTCTTCTCTCCTCCCAAGCAGGGAAGGGCAGGGCTGGAGGCCCAGGAAGGTCGGGACAAACTCTGGGGAAGGTGGGGTTAGCCTAGAAGAAGTATAAAGAGATAATTGATGAGACACGTGGATGAGGAGGCAGATCCAACGGTCCATACAGCAGAACAATCCTTAGAACCACCTAGAACCTTCTACAGAACCATAAATGTTGAAGCACTTATTTACTTAATGAGTTAAATTGAGTTTGGTTGATGTTCTTTTAACCCTCTTTATATTCTGGCACATTTTGAATGATGTATAATTTGTAATGAAAATACAGAAAAATAAAACTATTGAATATGACATTTTGTCATGCTTTAGAGGAGCTCAATAGCATATGACTTTCAAGTGGAACTGACAGCGTTTTAGCCACATGAAATCATACACACCCCCAGGAAGAAGAAATCATACACACCCCCAGGAAGAAGAAATCATACACACCCCCAGGAAGAAGAAATCATACACACCCCCAGGAAGAAGATGAATACACACCCCCAGGAAGAAGAAATCATACACACCCCCAGGAAGAAGAAATCATACACACCCCCAGGAAGAAGAAGAATACATTTTCTGAGAAGTGACATCTCACATATGATCCTTTTCATACTTTAATAGGATTTGGGGGGATGATTCTATAGCAATATAGAGTGGGAAAGTGGCCGTGTGTTTTGACATTTCATAGAAACTGCAGTATATAAAACCTAATAAAAAATGTAAACCGTGTCTGTCTTGTCCAGCTACGTTTTTACGTTCTGGGACGTTCAAACGAACCGAAGCGGTGCTATATACTGAATGACCAGGGTTGGGTTGTGGGGACGCTGTCAGCATGGCAACTTCCCTTTAAATACGTCACTCATTACCTCAAGCCACACCTTGCCCGCCCACCAAACGGAGTTAAAATACCTCAAAGTCTGTTTAATAATTTGAGGGGGAAACGTGTCATTCAGTACAAACAGTTCTGCAACATAGCAAATGTTCACGCAAACTGAACGCACCTCTGGACCAGACTTCGACTACAGGAGACACAGACCGGGTGCGCCATAGCCAATCAGAGCTATAGTAGGTCTATGTGCAAATAAGCCATTTGCCACACAAGCCTGCCATCATTCACTTTGAA